>NW_006287951.1:1621110-1626705 GCF_000327345.1 Myotis davidii | reverse complement strand
GCCCCTAACTGTCCTCCCCTGCAGGCCTGGTCCCCCCTAACTGCCCTCCCCTGCAGGCCTGGTTGCCCTCAACTGTCCTCCCCTGCAGGCCATCTTTTGGCAGCCATCTTGTGTGTTGGAGTGAACGCTAATTACCATGTTTCTCTTTTATTAGATATGATATATATATGTGTGTGTATGTATATATGTATAAATTGATTTCAGAGAGGAAGGGAGAGGGAGAGAGAGATAGAAACATCAATGGTGAGAGAGAATCATTGATTGGCTGCCTCCTGCATGCCCCCCACTGGAGACCAAGCCCGCATGTGCCCTTGGCTGGAATTTAACCTGGACCCTTCAGTCTGTAGGCCCACGCTCTAGCCACTGAGCCAAACCAGCTAGAGTTATACATTTTTATTTTAGGGCTATACATTTTAATAGAATTACTTCTCATGCAGCAGAAGGTTTATGGGAAGGCGAAGAGGGACAATCAGATGAAAATCTGATTTGTAACAAGGTTCCATCATTATGAAAGGAGGAAGTAGAGGTGGCAGGCCACCTAGAAGTTTTTTACCTTCTGAGGTAGAGTCAAAGGATGGGGAAGCTTTGGTCAGGATCACTGACTCCTCCATTCTGGACCCTTTGGAAAACACTGTTAACCTCTATTACTTTGGTAGCATGTGATCTGAAATGATGTCCCCATGCCTGTTTACTCTGACACCCTGGAGACCTGTTTTCCACAGTTATTTACTAAGGTGACTGGTGAACAGTGCAGATCCTAGTTCAGGATCATTGCTGGAATTTACAGAGCTTACGAAGAGACGTTCCATCTCCGCTAGGTCACAAAGAACTCTTAAGAACAACACTCACAATATCAACAAATATATAGGCATTAGAGGCCCGGTGCACGACATTCGTGCACTGGGGGGTAGGGGGGAAGGGTGTCCCTCAGCCCAGCTGCGCCCTCTCACAGTCTGGGACCCCTTGCGGGGTGGGGAGCAGGACTAAGCCAGCAGGTGGACACCCCCGGAGGGCCCCTTAGCGCTGCCACAGAGGTGGGAGAAGCCCCCACCCCAGCCATGAGCCCAGCTTCTGGCTGAGCGTCGCTCCCTCTGTGGGAACGCACTGACCACCAGGGGCAGCTCCTGCACTGAGCGTCTGCCCCCTGGTGGTCAGTGCGCATCATAGCGATCGGCCGTTCGGTCTATTTGCATATTAGCTTTTTATTATATAGGATTTTAACTAACATCTATGAAACCTAAAGATTCTGACAACATTGACCAGTTCAGATAATATTCTAGGTTTCCTTTTCCAGGAAGTATGTGTGTGTGGGTGGTGGTGGTGGTGGTGGTGGTGTGTGTGTGTGTGTGTGTGCGCGCGGTGAAATAGCAAGAAAACTGAACTTTGGAGTTAGATTTAAATGCATGGTTTGGCTTTGGCATTCACCAGCTGTGGTCTCAGGCAAGCTCTGAAAGTTCTCTGGATTCTACTCTCCTCATGTACAAAATGGGGATAATGATGTCTACTTCACACTGCTCTTGAGATGTTTAAATGAGATAATATATGCCTCCAGCACAGATGATCAACTTCGCATGGACCTCCAAGTGTGGTTCCTGCACCCGCAGCATCAGCGCCACCGGGACGCTTGCTGAAAATGTGAATTCGTGGAGTCCTGGCCCATCGCAGCCCCGTGCATGGCAGTTGCTTGTTCGGACAGTGTGGAAACTTCGTCGATAACGTGACTTCATTAGGGGAGGCAGGAGCGGGTGGGTACCCTTGTTTGGTGGGAGATGGAAAAGGCGGTGATGTCTGTGTTGCAGCTCATAAGGGAGTGACTTTAAAATGATTTAAAGACAGACATGCTCAGAAATGGTTTGTGGCTGGAGAAGGAGCAAGCAGTTAGAATAGTGCCCTAACGGGTTCCAAAGGAAGAGATTGTGAAACTCCTGTACCTGTGGGTATGTCCGTAACTGATGGAAAGGCTAACATTATAGGAGGACTCAATAATGAGAGAGAAAGAATTTTAGTAGCCGAAGGAAGTCTTGGTGGTAAATTATAAGTGTCTTGCCTTTGAAAGGCCAGAAACAAATAATTCACCTCGATTTAAAACTTACAGCTGATGTAGGCCTAGGGGGGTTCCCAAATGTTGGAAAATCCTTTTTCTAAGTCAGATTTCTCATGCAAAATCTGCCATTATAGATTATGCATTTACAACAGTGAAGCCCGAACTTGGAAAGATGTATAAAGACTTCAAGCAGGTAACAGTAGCCGATCTTCCTGGCTTAATGGAAAGAGCACCCGTAAACAAAGGAATGGGCCACACATTCCTCAGGCACATAGGAAGAACTAAGCTACTGCTTTTGTTTTTGTTGATATTTCTGGATTTCAGCTTTCATCCCTAAATCAATACAGAACTGCCTTTGAAACGATATTACTGCTTACGGAAGAGTTGGTGTTGTACAAAGAGAAACTTCAGACAAAACCTGCCTTTGTGCTGTTGATACAATGGACTTGTTAGACGTCCAAGATAAATCCCATGTACTGGTGAACCTACTCTAGAATCCTACAGATTTGCTGCATTTATTTGAAAAAAAAAAAAAAAGATTGCAGAGAGGACTGTGGCGTTACAACATATCATTCCCACCTCTGCAATTAGTGGAGAAGGAATTGACGAATTAGAGAACTGCATAAGGAAACCTCTGGACGAACATGCCAACGGGAAAAATAATACATAGCATAAGAAATATTTGCTTACTTTACAAATTTTAGTATGATATCTTATAGTCAGCCACCAGCAAAGGATTGTACTACTAGATCCAGAATGAATATAATTTAAATCTGTTCAGAATGATATTAAAATTGTGTTCATTAGAAAGCTTTTCCACAGATTGGCGTTCTTTTGAATGTTCGTTCTTACTAACCTTCTGATATATACACCATCATTGGAGAGCCATATCTTTTAAAGGTTTTTTGTACTTAAGTGTATCAATAGTAAAAAAGTAACGGAGCTAAAAATGACAGTTTATACTTTTATGGCCAATCCACCTGTAATAAAATCCCCTGATAGCCCTGTAAAAAAAAAAAAAAGTAAAATATTGAGCTCTATTCCAGACTTACTGACTCAGAAACCAGGGGGTGGGGCCCAGCAATCTATGTCTCTTTCTTTAAAAAAACAAAACAAAACATTTTTATTGATTTCAGAGAGGAAGGGAGAGTGAGAGTGAGAGAGAAACATCAATGATGAGAGAGAATCATTGATCAGCTGCCTCCTATACGCCCCACACTGGGGATCGAACCCACAACCCAGGCATGTGCCCTGACCGCTAATCAAACCGTGATCTCCTGGTTCATAGGTCGACACTCAACCACTGAGCCACTCCAGGTGGGCCCAGCAATCTGTTGCAGCAAGCCCCTGTGGAGGTGATGCTGATGGCTGGCCAAGTTTGAGAACCGCTGGACTAGCACATTCCTTAGCACCTGGTAGAAGCTCAAGAAATGCTAGCTTTTCCCTTTTCTTTATACTTTCTTGATAACTAAAGGGTGTCCCAAAAAATGCATACACACTTAACAGCTGCTAGCTCAATTGATGTTTATTTTCTTTTCAGATTTAACCCATGGAAATTAATAATTAATCAAAGAGTATATACATGTTGGGGGGACACCCTATATTTTTCTGCTTCTTCTTGGCTCTCATACTCATTAAACACTTCAAGAGTCAAGATGGCCTTTCTCTGTCTCTTCTTTCTTCCTTTCTCTTCCCAGTTCCTGGTGTTAGCATTCAGTAGGGACTCAGAGAAAGTTCACTATATTTCCATGTGCCAAATAAGGACAGGACAGCCCTGGGCTTTTTCGTGGTTTTCTTATTTATTTGACTTATATAGCACCTTGGCTCAATGGAGTGCCTGGAAGATGAAGTGTTCAGTGTGTGCCTGGCGTGAATACCAATCTAGCTCTGACACCAGGGATGCTGGGAGTGTAATGTCTTCCTCCCAGTGTCACCCAAGTGCCACTTCAACCTCAATAAACATAAAAGCCTGAGCAATGTCCTAGACTATGGGGTCCGATTAAAGAAGAGATGTACTAAAACCTCACCAGGAAAGGGAAGGCCAATACATAATGAAAACTGTAAAGTCTATATAAAATTCTTTTGTTTGAAAAAAACGCAATTTTATTTGCATAGCACTTTATGGTTTAGGAAATACCTAAAGCCAAGACCCGTTAGGACTTACCCTACAGGACTGCTGTGAGAAGTGAATGAGATAGTCCCAGTAACATTCTAAGCATGGCGACCTTAGCTTTTATTTATCCAGCATCAATAAGCAATATCACCAGATCATTACTAGTTGTAGTAGTAGGTGATGGCTGAATGTTCATTGAATAAATGACTATTTGAATGAGGGATTGGTTGACTGAATGAACTATCAACTTGTTTGATGGAAAATTATTTTCTTAGTGCAAAATCAAACTTTAGGTAAAATTATTCATTTAGTGGAATTTTCACAAAGCTCATTTTCTTTGTTAATCCTCACACGAAGATATTTTTTCCATCAATGGAAAGGGGAGGGGAGGGGAGGGGAGAGAAGGAGGAAACATGGATGTGAGAAAGACATATCAATTGGTTGCCTCCTGTGCTCAGGATTGAAGCTACACCCAGGCACATGCCCTTGACCGGCATCAACCCATGATCCTTCAGTGCATAGGCCGTCTGCTCTAACCACTGAGAACACTGGCCAGGACTCAAAGCTCATTTTCAATGCCTGACTTCTAGAGGTTCACAGATCTATTTATTTACCACTCACATAGTTCTACGTGCCAGCTACTGTTCTAAGTGCTTTACAACTATTTAATTCTCAAAACAGGCCTAGGAGGTACGTGCCATTATGAACCTCATTTTACAAATGAGGAAACTGAGGTGCAGGGAGGTTAAAACAGTTGGCAACAGTCATCCAGTTAGCAATAAAAGAGGAAGTCTGCTTACAGAGCCTGTGCATGGATGCACCATGCTAGCCTGACTCTCTTACGATTTGTCTACTAACTCCCTGCCCTCACTCTACTGTGGACAGGAATCAGCACCCAGTGTGTTAGCACCCGGCCCTGTGAACACTCAGTATCTATTTCTTGGATGAGTTAAATGATTATCCTATTATCAGATACTAGAGACCCAATGCACAAAAATTCATGCACTGTGTGTGGGAGGGTCCCTCAGCCAGGCCTGCACCCTCTCGCAGTCCCAGAGGCCTCAGGGGATGTCCAACTGTTGGACATTCTTAGTGCTGCTAAGGAGGTGGGAGAGGCTCCCACCACTGCCACCACGCTCGCAGCCAGCAGCCTGGGTTGTGGCTGAGCGGAGCTCCCCCTGTGGGAGCACACTGACCACCTGCGTTGAGCATCTGATCCCTGGTGGTCAGTGCACATCATAGTGACCAGCCATTCTGCTGTTAGGATCAATTTGCATATTACCCTTTTATTATATAGGATTCTTGTTGGTTCTAATGTGCTTGTTATTATATACTGTAATGGTTGCATTGTGTACCCCTAAAATGTATATATTGAAGCCATAACTCCCAGCATTTCAGAATGTGACTGTATTTGAACATGAGTCATTTATTTATTTAT
>NW_006287951.1:1609393-1621081 GCF_000327345.1 Myotis davidii | reverse complement strand
CATGCCCCTCATTGGGATCGAGCCCACAACCTGGGCATGTGCCCTTGACTGGAACCTTTCAGTCCACAGGCTGACACTCTATCCACTGAACCAAACTGGCCAGGGCTGGACCTGGGGCCTTTTAAGGAAGTGATGAAGTTAAATGGTTCGGTTAGGGTGTGCCCTAATCCAGTCTGACTGGTCTCCTTACAAAAGGGGAAATCTGGACACAAAGTCACAGGGGATGTTTGCGAATGCAGGAAAGACCATGTGAGGACACAGGGAGAAGGGGGCAAGCCAAGGAGGGAGGTCGCAGAAGAAACCAAATCTGCCAACCGTCAGATCATGGACTCCCAGCCTCCAAAATGGGGATGAAATGCATTTCTGTGGTTTAAGCCACGCAGTCTGCCAGGCCGTGGTATTTTGTATGGCAGCCCTAGCAATCTAATATCCATATACCATGTTATTCCAAGCATTCTAGGTTAGTCTAAATTTATCTAGCTCTGTGAATATATTCATAACTCCTTGAGAGATCTCTTTAAAATTCCATTTAGCCTCCTCTTTGGGGGAAGGGTGTTGCTCTTAATTCCATGGGATTTAAATATTTATTTTCACCATAAAACTAAGTCATTTGACGACAGGAACTGTGGCTTCTCAGTGTATAGTCCCAGTAACTCCTGAATATGCAGGACACATTGGACACTCAGTAAACGTCTGTTATGAGAATGAATAGAATCACACTTCTTTCTCCCACCTCAGCCAGCGCCGGGCAAAGAACCTACCAGGGGCTCCCAGTCAGAATGGAAGGTGAGAGGTGGGAGAAGGGATTTCAGGGCCCAGACTCATCAGAAGGAAAAAGTACAGTGAGAGATGGAGAAAGAGAGAAAGAGAGGGAGAGAGGGAGAGATGGAGAAAGAGAGAGAGAGAGAGAGAGAGAGAGAGAGAGAGAGCGCACCAGCCACACAATAGGCATTCAATTCAAGGAATTTGGCAAATGAGTAAATGTGGTTTTCTGTTTTCTCTCTCCCATTCTGTGTGTGTGTGAGTGTGTGTGTGTGTGTGTGTGTGTGTGTGTGTGTGTGCATCTGCCTTGCTCAGGAATGCAGTAATAGGGGTGGGAGTGGGGCAACCCGGGGTCTGTAACTCTTCATTTCCTCTGCAGGGTTTCTTTAAAAAGGAATGCAGATAATAGGCAAGAATTATGGAGTGTATTTAGAAAATTACCATCCACGGGCGGGCGAGGACTTCCAGGAGGTTAAGAGTTAGATTTGTTGCCGCCTGAGCACCCTCTCCTTCTCTTTCCTCGAATGCCTACTAACGGATTCATTCTTCCAATAAACATTTGCCTGCTCTGCTGGGAGCTGTGTTGGGTGCTGGGGCCACACCGGTGACCGGACGACTGCCTGATCTCATGGTGCTTGTGTTCTAATTCTCATAAGCAGCTAAAAAAATTGTCAAACTTGCAGTTTTGAGTGAGAGAATAATAGTCAGGTGATTTCCCCATTCACTGATTCACTATCTCACCGATTCATTCATTCAAAAAGATCTACTTAGCACCTACTAGGTGCTGTTCTAAGCATAAGAGAAGGGGTTTGAATGGGACATTGTCTCTATCATGGGAGGGCTCAAGTCAGAGGAGAAAATAGATAATGCTCATTGGCCCAAGGGCAGTGATGGGAGTGTGACTGTGGCAGGATAAGGGGAATATGGCAATACAGGAGAGATGTGGTAGTTTATAGGGTGACTGTGGTACTGTGGGGTGATTGCACTGGTACAGGGGAATGTGGTAGCATATAGGGGAATGTGGTAGTTTATAGGGTGACTGTGGTACTGTAGGGTGATTGCACGGATACAGGGGAATGTGGTAGTACAGGGGAATGTGGAGTATACAGGGGAATGTTGTGGTATACAGGGAAATGTGGCAGTATACAGGGGAATGTGGTAGTATACAGGGGAATGTGGTAGCATACAGGGGAATGTGGTAGTATAGAGGGGAATGTGGTAGTATAGAGGGGAATGTGGTAGTATAGAGGGGAATGTGGTGGTATATAGGGGAATGTGGTGGTATATAGAGGAATGTGGTAGTATAGAGGGGAATGTGGTAGTATATAGGGGAATGTGGTAGTATGTAGGGGAATGTGGTAGTATGTAGGGGAATGTGGTAGTTTGTAGGGAATGTGGTAGCATACAGGGGAATGTGGTAGTATACAGGGGAATGTGGTAGTATACAGGGGAATGTGGTAGTATACAGGGGGATGTGGTAGTATACAGGGGAATGTGGTAGTATACAGGGGGATGTGGTAGTATACAGGGGAATGTGGTAGTATACAGGGGGATGTGGTAGTATACAGGGGAATGTGGTAGTATACAGGGGGATGTGGTAGTATACAGGGGAATGTGGTAGTATACAGGGGGATGTGGTAGTATACAGGGGAATGTGGTAGTATACAGGGGGATGTGGTAGTATACAGGGGAATGTGGTAGTATACAGGGGAATGTGGTAGTATACAGGGGAATGTGGTAGTATACAGGGGGATGTGGTAGTATACAGGGGAATGTGGTAGTATACAGGGGGATGTGGTAGTATACAGGGGAATGTGGTAGTATACAGGGGGATGTGGTAGTATACAGGGGAATGTGGTAGTATACAGGGGGATGTGGTAGTATACAGGGGAATGTGGTAGTATACAGGGGGATGTGGTAGTATACAGGGGAATGTGGTAGTATACAGGGGGATGTGGTAGTATACAGGGGAATGTGGTAGTATACAGGGGGATGTGGTAGTATACAGGGGAATGTGGTAGTATACAGGGGGATGTGGTAGTATACAGGGGAATGTGGTAGTATACAGGGGGATGTGGTAGTATACAGGGGAATGTGGTAGTATACAGGGGGATGTGGTAGTATACAGGGGAATGTGGTAGTATACAGGGGGATGTGGTAGTATACAGGGGAATGTGGTAGTATACAGGGGGATGTGGTAGTATACAGGGGAATGTGGTAGTATACAGGGGGATGTGGTAGTATACAGGGGAATGTGGTAGTATACAGGGGGATGTGGTAGTATACAGGGGAATGTGGTAGTATACAGGGGGATGTGGTAGTATACAGGGGAATGTGGTAGTATACAGGGGGATGTGGTAGTATACAGGGGAATGTGGTAGTATACAGGGGGATGTGGTAGTATACAGGGGAATGTGGTAGTATACAGGGGGATGTGGTAGTATACAGGGGAATGTGGTAGTATACAGGGGGATGTGGTAGTATACAGGGGAATGTGGTAGTATACAGGGGGATGTGGTAGTATACAGGGGAATGTGGTAGTATACAGGGGGATGTGGTAGTATACAGGGGAATGTGGTAGTATACAGGGGGATGTGGTAGTATACAGGGGAATGTGGTAGTATACAGGGGGATGTGGTAGTATACAGGGGAATGTGGTAGTATAGGAATACTGGACAGGAAATGGTCACTGTGTCTGAAAGGGTCAGGGAAGTCTTCGCAGAGCAGGGTCATTTGTACCTGGTCTTGAAGGACAGTAGGGGTACTGTGGGTTTTGGTCAAATTGGAGCCAGTATAAACAAAAGGGGGAGTTTTCTGGAGCACACGGGCTTTTCTGAAACCCACAGGAAACAGGGCCCCCCAGGCCTGGGGCAAGGAGCTGGAGAGACTTTGGGAACCGAGGTAGAGATTTCCTCAGACTCTCCAGAGCTTCAAGGTCTCTGTCTCTCCTGTCTGCACGCCTGCTTCCTACCTCTCCACAGCAGGTCAGCCGTCTAGAGTTTTCTGCCCACCCCCGGCTCCTGAGCTGGCCCATCTTTGAGTCAAGAGCCAAAAGAACCGACTCATTCATATTAGGCCCGAGTCCACGTGTTTGGGATTGACCATCTTGAGTCAGGTGTCCACCCTTGGCCCGAACAGCTACGGTTGGCGAGGGCAAAGTCGCTGATGAAAACTGGCTGCCAGGCCCCATTCCTGAGGGTGGGAGAGGCTGTCGAAGGAAGGGGTGGGGTGAGCCAGGCTGACACTACGGAAAGTGTCTCCCACATGTGTGAGGAGCTGATGAAGGCTTTTCATTTTTAGATCACTTAAGAAAACTGGCGGCATAGGAGGTGAAGAGGAGCCAATACCACAGGTCTAAGTCAAATTCACAAACCAACAGGAATAACTGAACAGGGAGGGTTGGGGGGACTGGGTGAAAAAGGTGAAGGGATTAGGCCAAAAACAACAAACAAACTCATGGACACCGACAACAGTGTTGTGAGTACCAGAGGGAAGCGGGCAGGGGAGGCAGAAGAAGGTAAAGGGGATAAATGATGATGGGAAGAGACTTGACTCGGGGTGGTGAACTCCCAATACAATATGCAGATGATGTATTACAGAACGGTACACCTGAAACCTGTGTAATTTTATTAACCAATGTCACCCCAATAAATTCAATAAAAACGAAGATTAGATGGCACATACCAGAGGATTAAGTAACGGAATCTTGGGAAATTTCCAGAGTCAGTTTAACCAAGAAGGAGGAGAGAGAATCAAATTCCACGGTCAGAAAGCAGCTTGAAAGCTGGGAGTAGGAAAAGAGCAGGAAAAAGAGAAAATGACCCCTCTCCAGGTGTGTGTCGGGGGACAGAGGAATAGAAGGCCTGGAATCCCCATCTGTGGAGCTTTGTTTTCTTGTGACCGAGCTGTATGTGGCCATTTTAATCAGATGGAAATAGTCAGGCGGCTTTCCCGGAGAAGGGAATTTCCTTTCCCTTTCAGGTCAAGAATTTCCCAGAAGGCTTTGGGACTGCTGGAATTTCTGTTATGAAGTTCAGGAATCCTGATAATTTGGGGGCAACACGATTCTTACTAATACAAGGACATTTAAAAATGGCAGACAAAAAAGAGAAAGGAAAAAGAGACTTCATAAAATATGACTAAAATATACCAAAATGTATCATTTTTATAGACTAGGTCATCAGAGAAAGAGAAATATAGTTGTTATAATTCTGGGTTATATTTTCAGCGTTTCTTCTAAAGATATCAAAGGAAACCCAATGTGTTACCTTGAATCTATTTCTTTCAGGGTCTGCCAATGACTAACCTGAAACAACCAATGAGAAATAAGAGAGAGAGAGAGAGAGAGAGAGAGAGAGAGAGAAAGTGTGTGAGATGAAAGGCTGCCCAGCCTCTCCTGAGTGGTTCTCAAAGTATGGGCCCAGGAACTCTGGGGAGTGGAGTGTGTCCCCACTTATTTAAGGGAATGTGTGAGGTTAGACTTTTCTCATTTTAATACGAAGACTTTATTTTCCTTTTTCACTGTGTTTGTATTTACGCTGATGGTGCCAATGCAATGGTGGCACCTCCGGATGAATTCAGACAATGGCACCAACTGCCCTGATGTGTGGTGGTCCTTAGGTTCTTTTTCGTCTGCCTTTGCATGAGGAAATGCCAGCTTTACACACATATGTAATTTTAAAAGGAGGAGTGTTTTAATAGGTCCCCCCTCCCCCGCAGATAGTTGCAGATATTCTTTTTTATACTACAGTAGTCCCTCCCCCCTTATTCATGGTATGCTTTTTAAAAACTGATTTCAGAGAGAGGGAGGATAGAAACATAGTATATCAATGATGAGAGAGAATCATTGATCAGACACCAAGGTTGACAGAACCTATACCCTCCACCTGCGAGTTCAGAGCCCTTCCCACTACACCATGGTTCTATATCCTCAACTGTTCTTTGCCCTTCCTCTTCTTGCTTCCCCTCCTTTTCTGAGTGCCACTCTGAGAGCTGGCTTTCCTAGCTTCTTCCTTAATTCGAGATCACACCAACACTCCCTCTCTTCCTCCTTCCCTCCGTCCCTCCCTGTCTCCTCCTTCCCTCTCTCCCTCCCTCTATCCCTTCCTGCGCGCCTTTATTCATCCATCATTGACCAAGGGCTGTGTGGTGTCAGCTGAATGTACACTGAGTGCACAGTTGGTTATCAGAGGTTCCTAGTGAACAAAGGTTTTTCATTACCAAGACTGGTCCCCAAATGTAGACGGACAGGACAGGCAGCCTCTCAGTGTCATTGGAGAAGATCCAATTATGTATTAGCATCTTTGTTTAGGTGTTCAGAAGCCTACAGGCTTCAGAATAATGTTAAATCCACCGAATAGCATACCTACATCGCCTGGCCTGCATTTGGGGACTAATTTGGTAGCCACCATTTATCTATCTAACCAGCCTGAAATTCACATTTTCCCCTAGCACACAGTTAAGGAAGCCCCGAGAAAGGCTCATGTTTGATTTATTGAGGAGGAAAGAGTCAACACAGACCTAAGAGATTGAGCTGTCTCATTTTAGCCGCTGGGCTCACAGCTTTCTGGAGCACGCTATCTTTCATGCCCTGTCTGTAAGAACTGCTGAAGGAGGATGGAATGTTAAGACTTATTCAAGACAAAACAATGTAAAATCAAAGCTTGTACCACATTCTTTCTAGGAAACTGATACGTTAAAATATTCAATAAACCACGGGTGGCATCTTGCTAAAACAACACGTTTCCTTTTCATGTTATTTCAGCTGTTAAAGAGACAGATGAAACTGATATCTGACTGAATCTATTTGTGTTGGGTGATGTCCCTCCCCTGTCTCTATACCCAAAGCCATCATCCAACAAATATTTATTAAACAGTATGAGAGTGGAGTGCAGGCTTTTTCAAGCTATGAGTCACAAGATATTGATGGTTCATGAGCTCTGTTGGGCTACAATTGGCATTTTAAAAAAAGGAAATAGAACCAAATGAAATAGAATAGAAAACATCAATGTGAATTATATGTAGTGAGGGTAAGTATTGTTACATGAAATTTATGGGTCAGCTTCCTGGTGCATAGTCTATACATCCTCATGACCTGAATGAGTCATGCGTCCAATCTTGTATCACTCACTGGCAGAGGATAGAGGAGTCACCATGGCTGGTTTTTCCTGCGATTCCTCCAAATCCAACTGCAAGTACGAAGGGGAAAATGGCCTTTGGGTAGGCTTCTGGCAGTGTCTGCCAACTGAGAGCTCACAGGCTACCTGGGAAACCAGGCAAAACACTACTAGCAGGTATTACAGAGTGGAAAGGGCTGCACTAATGGTACAAATAAAAGTGAGGGGGGTGCTCCAGGGCTGTCACAGGCATGTGAGCTGGGTCTTGAGGATTGAGGAAGGTTTCTTCAGGCAAAGGAGTGGGGGAGGAGGGAAGCAATAGCACAAGGAAGGGTATGGGAGCAAGAGCACAGGTGGTCAGGGGCTCACCGGAGTGTGCTGGAAGGGAGACTTCCGGAGGTGAGGGTGCGTGATGAGTGACAGTGACAGGAAACCAGACAGAGCTAGGTGAGCCCAGATCATGGAGCCTTGGATGCTGGGGTAGGGAGGTTGGACTTGACCCTGATGTTATGGCACTGAAGGGGTTCGAAGCTTGGGACGCTCTATTCAGAAACAGCTACAAGGTAGTTCCATTTACTTTGCAGGAACAAAGGAGATGGGATTCTTGTCCAAAGCTCCGTCTCCCTGGAGGCCTAGTCATTGCTGACATACATTGTTAGGTCAATTGCAGGTTGATTTCTTCTTTGCAGCTGGCTCCTTCATTGGTTGAGTTCCTGTCAGCCCATTCTGTTTACAGAATACTATGCAACATTTAGCAACAAATAACTCTTAGGACTGCCCAGACCTTGAGACCCTTGTCCCATCTAACGAATAGAGTAGTCGGAGCCTTTGAATGTTTGGAGGGGCGTGGCTGATGGCTTCAGCGTCAAGGGATCGTCCATGTTTCTTAGCCTTGGGTTTGCCCTCTCCAGGGGACCCATGCTGATGAGGTTGGGGCTTTCAAAGCCATAGGATAAATGGATGCAGCTTTTTTCATGCAACTGAATGGTGAGGGGAGCAGAAGTTAAGAAATATATTTCCCAAGCAGCTTAAAATTTATCTGGATACCAAAACAAGCACATTTATGTTCCACAGGAAGGCACAAGATTTGCAGGAATGATGAAGATAGCATAGAAGACTTCAGATAAATTGTGAGCTTGTGGTGGGCCCCTTTGGGCTCTGAGCCCAGTCCTCTGGAGTCTGCATGGACTGCCCTCTGTGATTAGGGGTTTGCTGGTGGAAAAGTTGCAAAGCCTGGAGTAAGTAACAAGGGCAGCAGGGACCTTATGTCCCTCCTAATATATTCCTGACTGGCCCGCCAGGGCCTGGGACCCCTTTGAATCAGTAAGTTTCTTCTTCACTGTAAATTATCCTTCTGAGGGGAGTCCACAGAGGACATCAGGCATTGGTCACTCCAAGCATTTCTCAAAACAGACTCCGCTGAGTTGTTCTAGTGCCAACTTGCGTTTCCAGAATCCCCTTTGGGTATGGCTGCAGGGGAGAGCTGGCCAAAAGAGGAACTCGCGTGAAATTCGGGTGACGGAAGAGAAGCAGCAGCCATTGCTCCCAGAATGTCTTCCCGGTTAGAGGCAGTGACACACAGAGGTGCCAGCCTGTCCTGGCCCTCCTGCCCTCTGAGACCAGGTCTTCTAGCAAGAACTGACCCTGATGACCAACAGCAGCCCAGGCCCATCCCAGGATGCCTGGCTGTGGACCCCCAGCCAATGCCGGCAACAGCTCCCCATGGCTTCCTCTACCCGCTTTCCCTTCGCATCCCACCTCGACAGCAGCTGTACAGACTGGCAGGCTGACTCTCTGATCTCACTCCATCCTCCCTACTGCCTCTTCCCGGCTCCTCCCATCACAGTGTAAGGCCTGATTCCAAACCCCTTATCCCAGAGCTCATTGTGGTTCCTTGTCTCTGATTGAACCTGGATTGGTAACCATAATTTCCTTTTTTAAAATATAAGTATATTTTTTAATTGATTTCAGAGAGGAAGGCAGAGGGAGAGAAACATCAATGATGAGAGAGAAAATCATCGATTGGCTGCCTCCTGCACGCCCCCTCCTGGGGATCGAGGCCTCAACCTGGGCATATGCCCTTGACTGGAATTGAACCTGAGACCCTTCAGTTCACAGGCTGATGCTCTATCCACTGAGCCAAACTGGCCAGGGCCATCATTTCCTTTTGCTGCTGCACTCAGCCCTGAAGAAAGAGAGGAGTTGTTAGAAAATAAAAAGAGGAGGTGACCTCAAAGCCGTGGCAATATTTGAAAAGGGAAGCCTGGATAGGACGTGGCCTGGGAAGCTGTGAGCTCAGAGAGCAGTGAGGACGCAGAGGAGGGGATGTAAAGGTCATGAGAGGCGAGAGAGCATCAAAGGAAAAAGGGTTTCTGCTTCCTGCTCTCCCCAGGCCTGCCTCTGACAACAGCTTACTCATTCTGCTCTGGCTGTCAGAATGGTGCCGGGAACAATGGCCTGTGACAGATGATGCTTATATCCCCAAGAGAGAAACAGAATCAGAGAAAACGTACAAAGGCAGGCAGTGGGAAATAGAACGCTGAGTGAGAACAAAGTCGCACAATGGATTCATTAATGTAGACAGGACTCCTACAAATTCCTTTTGTAGCATTGACTTTATAAAACTACATCTTGCTTTATTGTCTTCATATCTGGGGTCATAGAGGAAAGAGTTATACATAGATCTCTCCTTGTTTATTTGTTAAAACGATTACTGAGAATGTTGTGTATTCCATAGTCCGTGATCCAATACATAAAGATCCATGTAAAAATTCTCCTTGCAGGGTTCAAAGATGGGAAGAAATTTTGAGTCTTCCAAGAGTTTGGAAACATTCATTTATGAGACAAAAAGAAGTATGACACCTATTTTATTTTCCTTCTTGCCCTGGTTGCCAGGAAACTAGAGATATTTTTTATTTTTTGTTTTGCTTGTGTTCAGGAGTGTTCTTTAGTCTGAATGGGTGTCATCATTTTGTACTTGGCTCCGTTGAGAGTCTGTAAACCCGCTTTGAAAAGTTTCTTTGCAGATGCTTGAGGCCATTTTGCCTATTGAATTTGCTAAAGGTCCTGCCTCTTGCCTTCTCCTTTGGTTTTGGAGACAACCTACAGAGGAAATATTTTATTTCTCATATTTGACAACAGTCCTTTCCATTCCACCCAAGAAAGCAACATAATCTATGACCAAGAGGAAGACAAAGGAGCAGGTGGAGGCCATATTCCCAGTATGGACACAAATGAAATCACACTTGTACATGAACATTAAAAATGGTTATTTTTTTTGTCATGATATAAAACTAAGAGATGGAACACCTTCAGGATGGCTCATTTGTATGGAACTGTTAGGAAAAGCTTAGGAGTTTGCTTCTCAACAGTCAATAAAGAGTTTTCAGAGTCATATGAAGGATGTGTTTACAGGTTACCATAGAAACCTTGGGCTTGTTCTAATGTTCCTCAGCTTTTTCATTTTTAGGTAATGGTCCAGTTACTAAACAAAAAGTCACAAAAATTATTTTCCAATAGAATCATATATAGGTGACTTTATTCTTTTTTAAAACTTCTTGAAAATGTAGTTATATAATTTGCAATTAGAAATTAAATTTATAAAGAACAGTTTGTTATGACAACAAACTGAATTCCCATTTGTAAAGGTTGAAGTCCATAAATTTAATCACAACAACTCTATTCTCGGGCTACAGAAAAGTGGATTAAACTCAACGTGGATAATTTAATCTGAAGCCCTGAAGGGGATTAAAACTGGTTACAGATGATGTGAAAAAATAAATGTCAAGGAAAATTCAATCTCACTTTATTAGAGAAATGAAAGATCTGGGCAGCACAAGCCAGCTTTAACTAACAGAAAAATGTCAAGAAATGACACAGTAATTGTATAAACGTATCATTGCAAACTCCAAAAACACATATACTATGTATACACAACACACACACACACACACACACTGTAAGCACAATGAAAGTAAAAACTTATTTTGTTTTGTGGTATCGCCAGACCAAACCAAAACGTTTTCTTGTAGTAGAAACTATTCAAAAATATGTTGAGCAAATGATTAGAATACAAATGGCATACAAAGGGACCAGTACAGATGAAAATACCACAGGGAAACAGGAATATTCTCCATAAGTGCTTTGTACTATAAGAACATGAACATGTAGAATATTAAGAGGTTGGGGCTTTCAAAGCCATAGGATAAATGGATGCAGATTTAAATTGGCATTTAAAAAATGCCAATAAGCATTTAAATATTTAACAAGAAATACTAAATGTGTGTAATTTAGTATTTAACCTCCCTGCACCAATAAGCATTTAAATATTTAAATATTGCAATAATCAAACAATAAGATCTATAAGATAATAAGCTAAGGCAACAGAATGGGTTGAATAGGATATTGCAGAGTGAAAGAAAAGTTTAATACTATTAGGTATCTAATAAACTCAATATACAGGATGGGCCAAAGTAGGTTTACAGTTGTTTGTATGGAAAATCTATATACATAAAAGCCTAAGCTACAGTTACGTCTGGTTGACCGGTCGCTATGACATGCACTGACCACCAGGGGGCAGACGCTCAATGCAGGAGCTGCCCTCTAGTGGTCAGTGTGTTCCCACAGCCATCCTCCCGCTGACTCTTCCCACCCCTGACCCTCCTGGCTGGCCAACTTCCTACGGTTCCTCCCCCCGGCCAGCTGGCACCCCGATAGGCCTCGATCACCAGCCAGGCCGAGAGACCCCACCCATGCACGAATTTGTGCACCAGGCCTCTAGTAATACAATAATATCCCTAGTCCAGTGGTA
>NW_006287951.1:1598327-1609234 GCF_000327345.1 Myotis davidii | reverse complement strand
CGCGGGGCCGTGGTTTGCCGGCCACTGCCCTAGCCAGTTTGGCTCAGTGGATAAAGCATCAGCCTGTGGACTGAAGGGTCCCGGGTTCGATTCCGGTCCAAGGCATGTACCCTGATGCAGACTCCGCCCTGGCCCGGGTTCTGATTGGAGGCAACCAATTGATGTCTCAATCTCACATCAATATTTCTCTGTCTTTCCCTCTCTTCCACTCTCTCTCTAAAAAAAAAAAGAAAGAAAGAAAAGAAAATAATACAATAATAAAGAAATAATATACAAGAATAAACTGGTTTTATGTACTCACAACTGTAAACTTACTTTCGCCCCATTCTGTAGTTATGAGTAGACATGGCTGGAAGTCAAATTTTGGTGGAGAGGCCTGAGATAGTCACAGCAAATGCAGAGAAAAGAGAGAAAAAGATTTTAAAAACTAGAGAGAAGACGAAAGACATAGAAGAGAGCAAAGATGATCCTTTGATGGCTTTGAAATAAAGACGTGAACAAATGGAACAGAAAAACTACTCAGAGACGTGATACAAAAAAGTTGTCCTGAAATCAAAGAACAATAGACTTTTCAGGCAGAGACAACATATCACATAATTGGAAAAGCTGATTAGGAATGAGAGCAATCAATATTCTGATTTCTTTAAGAACCTGAAGCAGGAAGAAAAGCATTCAGGAAGAAGAGAGGGGTTAAAGAGTTAGATCGGCCTTGGACTTTTTCACAATAGTCGATCCAGGAAACTATGAAGCAATATCTGCCAAGTTCTGAGGGAAACAGTGTATGACCCAGGAACTTTGTGCCCAGTCAAGTTCTTCATAAAATAAAACAGAAACAGACACCTCAAACATGAAAGAAGTCAGGAGGTAAAGAACCTATCAGCCATCAACTCTTGGAAAACTCCTTAAAGGCAAATGTATTTAAACAAGAGATGAATCAAAATAAGAATCCAGGAATGAAATTGCTGGGGTAAAAGTATCCATTTAAATCGAAGTTCGTTTAACTACAGATAGACTAAGGCTGAACAACAACATGAATTATGGGTTGCAGAAAAGAAAGTGAAAATAAACCTTGATACAGTAAAATGATAGGATAAAAATATTTAGAGGGAGAGAAAAAGGGAAAAAGTATAACTGTGCTAATAATTGTTTTTTTAGTATAGACACAATTGATACTATATAAAACTGAAACATGCATTTAAAAGGAATGCACGATATTCTAACCTCCTAACAGTTTCATGATCTTTTCTTTTTTTTAAAAAAAATATTTTTATTGATTTCAGAGAGCAAGGGGGAGAGAGAGAGACAGAGAGAGAGAGAGAGAGAGAAAGAAAGAAAGAGAAATATCAATGATGAGAGAGAATCATTGATCGGCTGCCTCCTGCATGCCCCACACTGGGAATTGAGCACACAACCCAGGCATTTGCCTTGGCCAGAATCGAACTGGGGACCCTTTAGTCCACAGGCTGATGCTCTATCCCCGAGCCAAACCAGCTAGGGCACTACACCATTTTATATAAGACACTTGAGCATCCACAAATTTTGGTATCCAACCAGAGTCCCAGAACCAATCCCCTGCTGATACTGAGGGCCAACTAGCTGAGTTTTGGGGGTCAAAACCTATATGTGGACTTTTGATTGCACAGCAAGGGGTGGTCAGCACCCCTAACCTGAATTGTTTGAGGGTCAACTGCAATCCCATTAAAAAATGGGTGCATTTTTCCAAAGAAGATATCCAAATGACCAAAAGGTACATGAAAAGGTGCTCAATATCACTCATTTATCAAAGGAATCTAAATGAAACCACAATGAGCCATCACCTCACTTCAGTTAGAATTGCTATCATCAAAAAGATAAGAGATAAGTGATGGCAACGACATGCAGAAAAGGGAAGTCTTATGCACTGTGTGTGTGTGTGTGTGTGTGTGTGTGTGTGTGTGTGGAGTGGGGGGGATTGTACACTGGTACAGCCACTATGGCAAACCGCATGAATTTCCTCAAAAAATCAAAACGGTAACTACCACATTCTCCAGCAATTCCACTTCTGGGAACATATCCCAAGGAAATAAAAACATTATGTGAAAGAGATATCTGTACCCCCATGTCCATAGCAGCATTAAGCAGTATTATTTACAATGACCAAGACATGTTAACAATCTAAGTGTTGCATCAACAGATGAATGGATAAAGAAGTTGTGTTATTTTATGTATATTTGTATATGTATAATATACACACACTGGATGTTTATTCAACCATAAAAGGAGGAAATCCTGTCATTTGAAACAAGTAGGGTGCATAGGTGGACTTTGAGGGTATTATGTTAAATAAAATAAGTCAGGCAGTGGAATCTTAAAAAAGAAAACTCGAACTCAAGGAAAAAAAAAAAAAGGCTAGATTTGTGGTTACCAGAAGCAGGGCTGGGTGTGGAGGAGGAGAGGGGGAGTTGGGGGAAGGTGGTCAAAAGCTCCAGTGAGAAGTTCCAGTGAGAAGATGCATATGTACTGGGCATGTAATGTACATATGATGACTACAGTTAACACTGCTGTATGGTACATAGGAAAGCTATTAACAGAGTAAATCCTAACAGTTCTCATCACACCAAAAGGGAAAAAAAGTTCTCATCACAAGGAAAAAAAATTTTTTTTATCCAAATGAGATGATGGATGCTAACTTACTGTGTAATCGTTTCACAATGTACCTTAAACTTATACAGTGCCGAATGTCAATTCCATCTCAATAAACCTGGACACATGTAGACTCTCTGCAGGGTATAGAGACAATCAGAGGCCAGCACGGCGCTTGATGATTCTTGCTGAATCACCTTACTCAACATCAGTAAAGATCTGGCGGGATGTCTGTTCCGTGCCGCCTGTGATGCACGGATGGGGTCGTGCACACTGCAGCGTGCTGCTCCGCCCGCTTTGCTCTGTGCCTGCTTGTATGTGCACAGTCTGACATGCTTGCGTGTCTCCCTTTTATACCGCAGTCCCCACGCCCAACAGAATGTCTGGGCACCCGCAGGTGCTCAGAGTGTTACAGATGATAATGCAGGTGAGACTGAGCGCCTTGGTCTGAAAGCCCAGGAATGTTCTGGCAATCTCACTGGGAGCGGGGCGGGAGGCCAGGGGCGTTACCTGCTTTCGGAGGAGGCCACCGCAGCCTTCTCCGGTCGGTCGGTCGGTCGGCTGGCTCCGGAGCAAACGCGCCGTCCTTACCGCCCCACAGCCGCAGCGTCCGGCCACCTGTCGCTGGGCCCCGCCAGAGTGTAATTGCACCGCGTGTTTTGCAGGGAAGCCCAGGTTAGACAAGGCCCTGGCGGAGGCGGAGTCAGGGGGGCCAGCAGAGCCTTTTCTTACCTGGTAATGAAGCCTCATTAGAAGCAGCGAGAACCTGTGCTGAGAACTGGAAGCACCTGCCAGCCTCGGCTCTCGCTGCCAAGGGCTGATGAACGTAATGATTTACGGCGGCTGCTTCTTGCGATTACAGAGCAGCGGAGGCCGGTGTGCGGCCCGGCCCGGGAGGGGTGCAAGTCCACGCTCCCCTTCTTGCAGCGGCTCAGACAGCTTCCAGGCTCTGGGAAACGCGTGGCCATTCAGACACAGACGTGCCTCTGAATGGCTGACCTTTCGGGGGCCCTCCAACTGTGTTTAGGTTAGGGATTTCAGCCTTGGCTGGGGGGCAAAAAATTAATCCTAACAAGAAAGAAAAGAAACAGCTTAGTGTTGGGAGCATACAACAGGGCTAGGCTGGCTGCACACTGTGTCTTGTGGGGAGGCCCTTGCACCCAGTGGTGATTACAGGCCCCCCTCTCCCCGCCGTTCCCCGCAGTGTGCAGCCCGAGGGATTGGTGCTTTGCTGAGATGTAGCATTAGGTGGGGTCTTGCCTATTTCTGTGCCTCAAACCACAAACAGAATTCTGTGGAGGTCTCATGCAAACTCAGTAGCTGTCCTGCCCAAGTGACTCATTAATAGGATCCCTTTGGCTGCCCTGGAAGGCAAACAGAAACCCCGGCTGAAGTCATTTCAACCAGGAGACCCCCCTTTCTTACTTTGCTTCTCTTTCAGGCTTCCTGCAGAGGACACAAGGTTTCTCTTGTTTGTGTCGGCCTTGAGGGTTTGGAAGTGCAGGTACTGGGGGGAGGGCGTCCTCAAATGGGCCCACAGAGGACACAGCCCCCTGTCTGGGTCAGCACTTGATGAGGACAAAGACTCAGCTTGGATACTGTGTCTGGGATTCTGTGTGACAGGTGGACTGACACAAGCGTGAGGGAAGAATTAAGAAATTGAGGTTGGGCTGTGTGTGTGTGGCCGGGGGAGGAGGTTGCGGGGGGAGGTGTTGGGAGGCACTGAGAGCTGGTGCGAGGACACAGGTGCTGGTTTCAGTTTTAATCAGAAAGCAGGGAGCCTTGCCTGGGTAGGTGGCAGATTCAGGAACTATATTTGGCTGGCTCGGCTCCCACTGTGGAAGCAAATTCTGAGACTAGAAGTGAAGCAAGCAACCACAGTCTAATTAACCCCCCACAGACTTACAGTGAAGTTCCCTTTAAACTGATGGAGAGACCCTCCGTCAACAGCAGTGAAATGTGTGTCTGCACATAAACACCCGTGCCGAGCACATTAAAGAGGTCTGATGCTTCACGATGCCTGTAATGATGGTGCATGCACTACAGCGCCACGCCACTCCCCCTCTAACGAGAGTACTCTTTCTGCCCCAAACCGTGGTGAACTTGCATGCCTTGAGCACGGTGCTTGCCTAAGCAGCTGATCCTTAGGTGGAAAGGCAGATGGCATCATGCTCAGGGAACTTTCCAGAGCCTTCAAGAATGGCTCCACAAGCAAAGGCCAGGCAGGTAAAGTGACGTCCATCTCTACCCGGTAGTGAGTTGAACAGGTGGTCAGACTGGAAGCTGCACACAAAAAGCATTTATTTGCAGAGGGACAGGGAGGTTGCCCAAGCCACAACCTACTTCAGTTTAAGGCCGAAGGACCCTCTCCACTTTTAGGAAGCTTTTCAGCTCAAGAGAATCTAGCTCCAGGAGGGTGAGGGATGGGAGGCTGTTTGGGGTAGATGTGGGAGCAGGGGGGGAAGACTCCTCAAGGAACTTCACTGACCACTTGGTGAGAAGGCAGCATTTTCTTCATGAAAAGAAGTTTCTCCACTAGCTGAAACAAATAAATAAAAACACATTTGAGTGAGAGAAGATAAGGATGATTGAAAATTGCTAAAGAGATCACAATAAGATTATAGGAAAGGTAGGAATCTCATGGAAAGAAGTTGGCCTTTGGAATAAGACAACTTGGGTTTCTTTTTCTTTTTTATAGATTTGAAAGAGAGGAAGAGAGAGAGAGAAACATTGATTTGTTGTTCCACTTATTTATACATTCACTAGAGGCCCGGTGCATGGAATATATGCACCGGTAGGGTCCCTAGGCCTGGCTGGCGATCAGGGCTGATATGGGCCTTCCAGCTGCTGGCTGGGGCCTTCCTTCTGGCTGCAAGTTGGGGCCTCCCTTTGTTCCACACCGCCCCCTGGTGGCCATCACACATCATAGCTAGCGATTGAACTCCCAGTCTCCCAGTCAAACTCCTGAGGGGACACTTTGCACATTAGCCTTTTATATATATATAGACCAGAGGCCCGGTGCATGAAATTTGTGCACTTGGGGGTGGGGGTGGGGGGCCTCAGCCCGGCCTGAGCTCTCTTGCAGTCCGTGAGCCTTCGGGGGATATCTGACTGATGGCTTAGGCCTGCCCCCGAGGGGTCCCAGATTGAGAGAGGGAGCAGGCCAGGCTGAAGGATCCCACGGGTGCATAATCGGGGCCAGGGAGGGACATGGGAGGTTGGCCGGCCAGGGAGGGGCCCACAGGAGGGCTCCAGGGCGTGTCCAGCCTGTCTCACTCAGTCCTGATCGGCTGGACCCCAGCAACAAGCTAACCTACTGGTTGGAGCGTCTGCCCCCTGCTGGTCAGTACATGTCATAGTGAGTGGTTGAGCAACCTTAACATATCATTAGCATATTATGCTTTGATTGGTTGAACGGCCGACTGGCCGACTGGACACTTAGCCTATTAGGCTTTTATTATATAGGATTGGTTGCTTCTTGCATGTGCCTTGACCAGAAATTGAATCAGGAAGATGCTGTAAGCAACTGAGCTACCTGGCCAGGGCCAACTTGGGTTTCAAATCCCTGCTCCATAGGTATTAGCTGAGTTACCTTGAGCAAATGACTGAAGCTCTCAGAGGCTTTGTTTCTTATCTGTAAAATGGAGATAATGATGTAGTCCTAGCAGGGTTTCAGGGGAAATGAAGAGAACAGAGAACCTAACATTGTGCTGGCACACAGCAGGCACTCACTAAATGGTATTCTTACATTCTTAAAGAATATTCAGCTTAATTCACCACTTTTTTATATTTAAAACAAATTTGTGCATTTATTCAGATGTTCATAGGCATATGAAAAAATGAGCTTGGTTAGAAACATCCAGCTTTTATCGTCCACAGAAATGAATCCAATAACAAGACAGTTGGGAAGGAGCTGGAGGGCACGTTTTCCACTTGAAAGGAGGAAGGGCTGGTTGCTTCCCTGTGGCTGTCTTGTTTCTGAAGAAAGGGATGTTACAGAGTCCCAGCTCTGGCTGTACCTCTTCGTGTGATCACAGAAAACCGCTTTTCTGTTCTGGGCCTTTGTAGTTTTGCTGGGATCATGGGGGTTGGACTATATAATTGCTAAGTTATCTCTTAGAACTGATATTCTATTCCTTATTCAATGTATGCCATGGATGGGGCCTTGGAGGGAGATATGAAGATATAGAATTATGATCAAATAAAGGCTTGGATTTCCTTAAAGAGCTGGCAAGGAACTAGTCCCCAAACTCATGCATATGCTCCTGTAATCCTCACCCGTTAAAAAAGACTGCATATATACATCGATGTATATATGTGTATATATATACATGCATACATTCATATACATACTTAGACATATACTATATGTCATTCCTACCCTTGCCTCTCTCCAGTGTAGAGGCTGGAAAAAATTGCTTTCCCAGAACCACTTGTAGGTAGGTATGGTCATGTGAGCACATCTGGTCAATGAGATAACAGGCAAAGTCCATTAGAGGACTTCTCAAAACATTTTCCTTTCACTGACTGATAAAGAGGTTACCCAGGGAAAGGCCTTTCTTGCTGCCCTCTCTTCCTTCCTTCTTCTTCTTGTCATGAGTGAGGACCTGATGTTGAGAGCTGTGGTAGGCATTTGGCCCCATGTGGGACAAAGATGAAGACAAAAAACCAATATACCGGGGATGGTATGTCAGATGGTATTTCATTGGGACCTAATGAAATCATTGAGAAGCCTAGACCACCTCATTTCTGGAACTCTCAGATAAACGTGGTTTATGTCCTTGCTGTTCCCAGGGTGGTCTGTGGGCCGGCAGGATAGGCCTGCCCTGCCCAGGTTTTGGGTGCACGTTAAACTTCAGGTGCACTGGTGTAGAGCCCCATTAATTAGGCTCTATTACATGCAGCTGAAAGCATTCCTACCAGATACGATGCATGCACAGTAAGTCCTCACGTGACATTGTCAATAGGTTCTGGGAACTATGATGAAATGATGTATAGGGAAGCCAGTTTTACTACAGAATAATTTATATAAACAAGCGTTAAATTCCTATGGCATGTCATCAATGTTATAATGAAATGATGTTGAACTAAATGACCTTATTGGAGAACCTGCTGCACTAGGTATGTTTTACCATTTATAGGCATGTCTATGTGTGTATGTGTGTATCTGTTTATATGGTTATAAACAGGTGTAACACATTTATGTATACATGCACATTGATAATATATATTTGTTTATATATTTGTGGAAGGACAGAGTGAGGCTATGGGAGTGTGTGTGTTTGTGTTTTGGGGCGTTTGGGGGTGATTTCTTCTATCTTAATTACTTCTATAGTGTTTAAAAATAAATATTTTAAACGATGAGTTGTGCTCCTTTTATAATGAAGTGAGAAGAGACCTACCGGCTCTCTTCCCTGTCCAGGAGGACGTGGTAGGAAGCCACGTCCCTCTGCAGCTGGCACCTGTGCGCCAGCAGCTGCTCGCGGGCCTGCTGCTGCTGCTCCGCCTCCGCACGCATTTCCTGGAGCTCCGCCTCCAGCCTGCGGACCACGGCGCCCAGGTTCTGCAGCTCCAGGTCATGCCAGTGCTTGGCGTCCTGCAAAGTGTTCTCCAGGCCTCGTTTCTGCAAAAGAGGGAACACGTCCAAACTCAAGGCCGACGGGCAGGGCCCTTGGAGAGGGAGGTGTGCAGGGCACTGGGAGGAGCTGGCATTGGTCTGGTCGGTTGCTAGGTTTACGTGGCTTGGTGCGTAAATCATGAATTCTCAGGAAGCCAGACTCTTGTTTAGTCTAATTCACTGATCCTTCGGGGGGCGGGGGTGTGGATGTGTGTGTGGGAGACATGGGTGGGTGTGTGGGATGGAGGGGAGGAAGAGAAGATGGAAAAACAGGGAGAGGGAGAGAGATGAGATATAAGAATGAGAGATGAGTGAGAAAATGAGAGAGGAAAAAATGAAAGAGAAACTGACACACACAGAGAAGCAGTCTGCAGGTGTTTCTTCAAAGAAACCCTGCTTTCTGAGCTGCCTCTGGGCCTTTTTTGATCGTTTTCTCACCTCCCTGGGGGGCCCTATCCCCTCCATTGCCGAAACCCCACCAATCATTCAGCTAAAAAGCTGTCTCCTCTGCACCCTTCCCCAGATGATCAGAATGACAATGGACGTCTCTGGCTGTTCTGTACTCAGCAGTTGTGTCTTTAGTGTTCTAGGTGCCCATTGGGGCTCATTCCTCTTCCTCTGGTTCCCCACCGCCCATCCTGAACCTGTTACTCTCTGAGCTGTGTTTCCCGGGCCTGTTAGTTGGTCTCTCCCACACTCACAATTTTCCCAGTCTCTCTGCCAAATGGCTCCTGCAGTGATTCGTTTAGCACAGACTTCTCTCCTCTCTCCAAGCCCTGACCCATTACTGAACTTCTTACTGGAAATATGTGCAGTCCAGCGCACCTCAAATCAAGGCGTGCAAAACAGACCTGTTGGTCTTTCCTATCCTGCAGTTCAGCACGTGAACTGAGAACTAGAAACTGGGGAAGGACACACCCCTGGTCTTCTTGCTTCTCTCCCAGACTCAGTCATTACCCAATCCCGCCCCTCATATATTCCGAAAAGTTTTCACATGTTGCTCTCTCTTCTCCAGCCACCAGTGCCCTGGATGGATGCGCATCACCTCTCCTCAAGGGGGACCTCAGTGGCCTCTTAGCTTGTCTTTCTGCCTCTAGTTCCTCCTTGGGCTGCATTCTCCACACAGAAGCTCCGGTGATCTGTCTAAAGTCCAACTCTGGGCCGGTATCCCCTCTGCTTTAACCGCATCCCCAAGCTCTCCAGGGTCCCTAACATGGCACCCATGACTGGCCCAGCTTGGTTTGTGAGTAGTGATTGTTGACATTGGACCTGCAACACCTGTGATTTGGAAAAATATTTTACAGAGCCATGGCTGGGTCATCTGTTTACAGGTTTGGCTCCATGTTCACAGGTGACTCCTCCATGAGGCCGAGGGTCCTTTGATGACTCAGGACCCACTGCTCACGCCCCAGCTCTCCCCTCTAAGTCCTGACATCCTGGCCTGGTTCCCACAGAGACGCCTGAGCTGAGTGACTATGATGAGGCCACTGCTGTGGGTGTCCCAGCCCTGGCCTGCGAGGGGACATGGATAGCACCAGCAAGCGTACCGTGGTCACAGCAGCACGCTTACTCCCCAGCTAATGGAAATCAGAAGGGATGCCCTTGAATTATAGACCCTCCAGAAAGTGAAACAGTGATCTGTGATTTCCGGTCTTGAATTCCTGATCTGACTGAACACAGAGCTCTGTAGGCCTCAAGCACCATTATTGGTGCCTGGCTGCTCATATACGGTATCTTGTTGGAAAAGGCAGGTAAATGTCTCATCAGCTTGGGTGTGGGGGCCTTGTGTGTGCACAGGCTGCTCTGACTGAGGGCCGGTAACACAGCAGATAAATAGGACGGCCAAGGTAGATCCTCACGTGAAAGAGAGGAAGTGGAATTTTAGAGCGTCACTCGGCTTGTGAGTAGAGGAAGCAGGATTTGATTGCAGAGCCTGAGCGCCAACCCCCAACCCCATAGGCTGGCTGCGGTCGAGGACAGAGATAGAGCCAGAAGGGCCTGGCTCCTGCACTGATTACTATGCTAACGGGAAAATCCCCAAGCCACAGATTTCTCATTTGCAGAATGAGATGGCAGTCACGGTCCTGCCCACTTCTCAGTTTCTCCGAGGATGCGATGAGAGAGTGCATATGAGCATGTTCTTACTATCAGTGTCAGTGTCACTTTGAGGAAATCTGGGCACTGTACCAAGCAATCTGGGGACATAAAAGTAATGAAGCCTGGGTCCTGCCCTCAAGGAGTTAATGTGACTTTGGTGGAAGAGCTGATTTCAGCTCACGGACCACTCTGAACGTGAGTGCGTGGCGGGTGGGGGGATCACCCAGCTGTGGGAGTCAGGAGCTAGGCTCCTCGGGGGGTGTCGCATTTCTGTGTTTTCACCTCACCTGTGCCAAGGGTTTGGCAAGGGGAGCAGGTGGAGGCGGGCAGACTTGAGGGGAGGAGTCTCCTTCCAGCCACGGGAAGAACACATTAAGGGCTCAAGGCAGGAAAGGAAAGGACAAAATCTGGACATTAACATGAAGATCTGGCAAAGGAGGGCTTTCTGTTGTAAGCCAAGCTCAGGCCATGCCAGGGGTTCGGACCCTGAAAATGCAGAATAGAGGAGGCAGTAGGTCGAGGCACGTCCAGATGGTGCAGCACGAGACAGGGGGAGTCTGTGAAGGAAAGA
>NW_006287951.1:1592489-1598205 GCF_000327345.1 Myotis davidii | reverse complement strand
GAGATAAAGTTTCTGAGATCTTTTGAAGTGGGAAATGGAAACCAGAGACCTCATGTTGGGGGACCTTAACTTTATCTGCAGAATAATACAGGTGACAGCACCTGCTGAGGGGCGGAGGGGTGGGGTGCCGGGGGCTTGCTGAGAACAGAGGCAGGAGGGAGCAGCTGCTGGGGAACACAGGTCCCCTCTGCTTTGTTCAGTCATTTGTGCACCGGTTTTCAATCAGGTTGTGAACTTTTAGAGGACAGGCACTATCCATTCAGATTTGCCTCCCCAGGGTCCAAGGGAAGGCCTTGCACATCGCAGGCACCCAGTATACGTGTGTGGAGTGTGTGCGGAGTGATGGGCCACCTGCCACTGAGGAGTCATTCATCTGGGCTTTTTTTTTTTTTTTTTTATGATGTTGACTTGAGACTATGTCCTCAACCTTTTGCCTGGAACTTTCTGTCGCCAGAAGAGTGACACTTTTGGCAGCCACAGGGACATCTGGGCAAGGAATGACAGTTCTTTCACTGTGCCTAAAGCAACAGAGGTGAGAGGCAGCACCCCTAATATTAGGGTGTTTATCAAGGGTTATGGCAGGCGAATAAAACTGATTAGCATAACATTCACCGACCTCTGAGTAAATAATGCCATTGCTTTTAGATGTTTTTTTTCGTTTGAATGTGAAAGTAGCATTGCTTTCAACTGTAGTTTCCTGATGTCTCTCACCTCAGATCCTTTACTCACACCCCCTTGCTCTGACCCAGATCCCATCAGAGAATGAGAGGGACAGAAGAGGAGTAATGATGGCACCGGCCGGGTAGCTCAGTGGGTTAGAGCCAAGGTTGCAGGTTGGATCCCTGGACAGGGCACATACAAGAAGCACCTATGACTACATTAATAAGTGGAACAACAAATCTCTCTCTCTTTCTCTGCCTTTCTCTCTCTCTCTCTCTCTCTCTCTCTCTCTCTCTAAAGTCAGCCAATCAATAAAAAAGAAGTGGAGCAATGAGTTGCATGTCATGTTGGGGCAGGAAGACTGAGCACCTTCCTGAGCTGGCTGGGCACCGTGTGACCTTGTTGGCCAGAGGACAATGGGCCCAAGTGACCTGAAAGAACCGGGGGTGATGGGATGCTCTTGGCAACAGGCAGAGATAAAGCTGTGCCTGAGGGAAACTACTAGGATAAATGCCTGAGCTAACTTCATGGCAGGTGTGACTGGTGGCTTGAAGATGGAGCTGATTTGGGTGGCAAAACTGAGATGCAGGTTTATGGGGCGTGGTGGGAGAAAGGGGCGTCAACAGTGGTATCTGATCAGCCCGAGGACTTGAGGCTGATGGGGGAGAGGGCTTCTTGGGCCTCAGTGGACTAGACCACCTCAGCTACGCCAGCATCACAGGAACCAACCCCTTCGTGCGCTGGCGTGTACAACTCACTGTGGTTGACCTGGTACACGTGGCCCCTGGAGGGCATCCAGGAGGAGGTGTGCTTGACAACCTAATAGAACCGTAGGGCACCCCAGAGAGCAGAGGTGGACTGCTGGATTATTAATCATCGTTTAAATTAATAATAATAATTAATGATGCGAGAGATCTGCCCACAAGCCACAGTGAGTCTGAGGAGCTTACCAGGTGTCTTAGGATCGGTGCCCCAGAAGCAGAGCCTGACAGGGGTCCTGGTGCATGGGAATAATTAAGGAGCTGTTCCCGGGAAAGGGGGCGCAACGGAAGCAGGGCAGGGCTGGGCAGGGGAGGTGCTAAGCCGGGAGGTGGTCTCAGCTGGAGTCCGGCTGCAGCCTGACCCCACGGAGCCCCGGAGAGTGAATTACCCCAGAGGCCTGGTTCCACTTTGAAGCAAGTGAGCTGGGCTTTTAAAGCCTCTGTGAGTCGGTCATTGGCTGGGAAGGTGGGCTGGCCTGACACCCCTCCCCCCCCCCACTTCCCACCTTACACCTCCTACCCCCAGCAGGTGTCTTCTGATTGGCTGAGGGCCATTCTCTGCAGAAGAGGGGCCGCTGGGAAGGGGCATCTGTGGGCATGAGTGGCCACAGCAGCGGCCGGTGAGGCGTATCCCGGCCGGGCACTCGCCGGATCCACTACCCTTGTGATCCGGTATCGCATCGTCCTCCCAGGCCTCAGACTCCTACGCCGGGAGATGAAAGGCCCGGGCACACCGTGACCCGTGTGGCGACAGTTCATCCGTTGAGAGTTAAAATTGTCCCAAGAAATGCCAGGTGGCTCCTGGCCCACTCACCAGGGCCCGCACGGACTCCGTCTCCGCCTGCAGGCTCTGCACTTGGCGCGAGGTGCTGTGCAGCTCCGCCCTGCGGGCAGCAGCCAGCCGCTCCTCCTCCTCCAGACGCTGCGCCCCGTGGGCCTCCGCCTGCTGCTGCGGACAGGGGACAGGGAGTCTCGGGTGAGCCGGAGCAGTGAGCCCCTGACCGTCCCCCCACTCCCCCTTTCTAACGCCCTCCCCGCTGCTTCAGGCTCCGAGGAACCGGCCACTGGATTGAAAAATTCCTCTTTTTCTATAGGCGCCCACACCAGCTCGTATACAGACATTTATTCAGTTTGAGCACGTGACGCATGCAAATAGAATGCAATTCAAAAGATTTTCCTAAGAATACACGGTAGGAAGGATATAGAGTCCTTTTCTCCCTGTGCGTTAATTACCCAGCTCTCCTCTTTCCAGTGTTTGATACCTCCTTCCAGAACGACTTCAAATATGTACGGCCTTCCCCCTTGCTTTGGTCCTTATTATATCTTAGAAATTATTCTAGTGTATCAGCATATATCTGCCAGTTATATTCTTTTAAAAAAGTCTTTATTGTTGAAAGCATTACATATGTCCTCGTTTTCCCCCACTGATCCCTTCTAGCCCCCCTGCGCCCCTCACTTAGATTGGATTCTTTTTAACGGCCACAGAGTATTGCCTTACTCAGAAGTTCCCCATCGATGGACACTTAAGTGGCTTCCAGTCTTTGCCTGTTACAATCAATGGTGCAGAGAATAACCTACATCCCTCATCTTGATTACTTGAGAATATCTCTGGGGGTAAATTCCTCTTGTGGAATTGCTGAGTCAAACGGGCAGGCTTTGCAATTTTGATAAACGTTGCCAAATTGCCCTCCAGGGAGCTTATAACCCCTCCCAGCACCGTGAGGCAGATTAATCGTTAGCCAACTTGATCTGATACGTTTCCTTGATAAAACATATCTGGTCACACCTGTGACTATCAAGGGGATGGTCTGGGTTTTGAACCTTCTCCCTGAGCGAGATGGACATATTGTGATTCCTCCCATACGTCCAGGGAGCAGGTCACTGTTACTCTGCTCTTTGCCGGGAAGAGGGAAAAAAATGAGAGATCACCCACATCTCTAACGTCAAGCCAAGTCTGATGGCATGTCACCAAGCCCGTGATGTAGGAGAAAAATCTGTTTTGTCTCCTAGGTTACTGGCTCTTTTGATTGACCATTTTTACTACGTATGAATACTTATTTATAGAATTGTGCAAAAATAGTCCGATCTAGTTGACTGGCTAAGAAACCCGAGTCAAAAGGCTCATATCTCAGTCATTCTTCCAGTTCTTGCTGTTTAAGGGCTGTAAGGAGCTCAACAAAATTGCCCATTAAAGGCCTGGGATCTGCTAAAGGAGAACTGAAGCCGTGGGCCCAGCTCCGACTGGTTGGCCCTTGGCTGTGTGTCCTTGGGCCATGATTCAGCCTCTCTGAGTCCCAGTCCCTGCCCATAGAATGCAGTGACGAGTGGAGAATGATAATCACATGATGACTGTCTCCTGAATCACTTGAGGCTTCTAACAGGTTATGCATGTAGAAGCCTTTAGAACCTTAAAAGCATGCAAATATTGGCTGTATATGTTTTCTTTACATATGTTTTTATTGATTTTTTTTAAATAGAGAGGAAGGGAGAGAGAGAAACATGTATTAGAGAGAAACATAGATCTGCTGCTTCCTGTACGCCCCCTAGTGGAGATCAAGCCCCAAACCAGGCATGTGCCCTGACTGGGAATTGAACTGGTTCATGGGATGATGCTCAATTCACTGAGTTACACGGGCCGGGCTGCATATGTTTTCTATATGTGAAAAGCAGTATTAGCTAATACATGAGTTTGTACAAGCCACTACGACTTGACTACTACTAATGATAACTAACGTGTGTGAAGCTCTTACTCGGTGCCCAAACTCTGTGAACAACTTTTAGTCCGTGATCTCTTTTAATCTTTACAACCCTATGGAGCAAGTGTCATTATTGTTCCCATTTTATATGAGGAAACTGAGGCACAGAGAGATTGAGTTTTTTATTCCAGATCATATGGCCTAAGAGGGGCAGAGCCGGGACTCAAGCGCAGCCGCAGGCCCCAGAGCTGTGCTCTTAACCTAGAGCTTAATGCTGCCGCTTGCCACCAATTCATCAACTTAAGACCCTGAAATTGGGGTTGTCTTCCCCAAAGTGAAGGTGGGTCACTACAGTGTACAAGAGCTGATGGTTATATTTTCAGGAATTTTGTAAGCCAGTTGTTAAACACAGCCATTCTTAAAAATTAAATCATATCAACTCACAATTAAATAAGTTATATTAAAAAAATGGTACCTGGCTGGTGTGCTCAGTGGTTAAGCATCAACCCAGGAGCCAAGAGATCGCCAGTTTGATTCCCAGACAAGGCACATGCCTGGTTGTTGGCTCGATCCCTGGTGGGGGTCGTGCTGGAGGCAGCCAATGGATGACTTCCTCTCTCATCGATGTTTCTATCTCTCTATCCCTCTCTCTCTCTCAAAATCAATAAAAATATATTTTAAAATGGTAATAATTACTCAAAACACATTACTTGCTAATTATTTACATTTTATCATTATCTGTGCAACTGAGGTTTATCTACATTGATGGTTCCTGTGTGGTGGGAGTCAATGGTGTGTTCCTGCCCAATTCTTCCCAACTCATCCACATCATGTTATTAGTTTGAAATAAGGGTGAGAGTATTGACACCATGGAAATTGGCAAACTCCACAAATCAGAGATTGAATTACTATTTTATGGACTGTCTAGATTTTTAAAAGGGATGCATAAAATATTAATAGTGCAGATTAAACTTAAAAGTGGGTCCTGTCAGTAGCTGTTGCATTGGGAATAGCACAAAAATTAGCAAGAATAGTTTTCCAATATTTGAAAACTATTATCTGATTCATAAAGAAGTTACATTATTGCCCAGCTGGTGTGGATCAGTGGTTGAACATCTACCTATGAACCAGGAGGTTGCGGTCTGATTCCCAGTCGGGCACATGCCTGGGTTGCGGGCTTGATCCCCAGTGCGGGGTGTACAGGAGGCAGCTGATCAATGGTTCTCTCTCATCATTGATGTTTCTATATTATTAAAAAGAAAAGAAGTTTCATCATTGACAAATGAACTCATTAAGGTTAATGAAAATATCAACCAAAATTCTCCTCAGAGCTATCCTCATTCATCATTGTGGTGAGTGACTTTTTGTATAATCAGATATTAATAATCAAACATTTTCTGTAGTCTGATTTTATGGTACTGTTGCTGATGATATAACTATAAAAATGGTTGGCGGGGTTTGCAAGAAATAGCAAGCCACATTGAAGTTACAGGTGTAAATGGGAAAGCAAAGTATTTTATCTTAAAATATATGTTATTACTAAAATTAGATAAATAAAACATCAACCAAAATTCTTTGCCACCTTTAAGTGATATTGTG
>NW_006287951.1:1591432-1592414 GCF_000327345.1 Myotis davidii | reverse complement strand
AGCAGTTGTGAAAGGTTGCCAGGACACCATGGGTGAGAGCCGGGCATGAGTGGAGGCCAAGCTCCATGGAGGGCACGTTTCAAAGCCCTGATGGGCGGGTCTGGGCTAGAGCTGCTGGCCAAGGCTGTAGCCACAGAACCCATATGATCTGTCCCTCCTCTCAGCCCAGACAATGAGTGGCTGGTCTCAGTGGTATGTACTGGTGTCTGGAGGGTTGAATCCCTATGTCTTAGTGCCACTAGCAAGATGCTGTACCCAACTGTTTCCCAAACGTTCCTGGACAACCAGCATAGTTTTTCATACATCTGAATGCTAATTAAACTGTTTTTATTTTAACCAATTCACTTTTTTTTCCAATTTACTTTTTTTAAAACATATTTTATTGATTTTTTTTATAGAGAGGAAGGGAGAGGGACAGAGAGGCAGAAACACCGATGAGAGAGAAACACCGATCAGCCACCTCCCACACACTCCCCACTGGGGATGTGCCCTCAACCAAGGCACATGCCCTTGACTGGAATCAAACCTGGAACCCCTCAGTCTGCAGGCCAATGCTCCATCCACCGAGCCAAACCAGCCAGGGCCTAATTTTCTTTTTCTTTTAATTTTTATTTATGGATTTGAGAGCGAGAAAGAGGAAGGGGTGGGGGAAGAGATAAAAAGAAAGAGAGAGAGAGAAACATCGATTTGTTGTTCCACTTATATAGGCATTCGTTGGCCGATCCTTGTATGTGCCCTGACCGGGGATCAAACCCACAACAGCCTGGGCGTATTGGGATGACGCTCTAACCAACGGAGCTACCTGGCCAGGGCTTCACGTTTTCTTTGTAAATAAACGTGTATAATATGGAAATTGTAAATCTGTTCTCAAATTTTAATGTGCATCGGCACCATCTGGGGGTTCTTGTAAAACCCACGTCCCGATGCTGGAGATCCTGAGGGGCCCAGGAATCTGCCATGTGATGCCTGGTCCATGGAAGCA
>NW_006287951.1:1590246-1591338 GCF_000327345.1 Myotis davidii | reverse complement strand
GCCCATGGCATGGGGGAGAGGGTAGTGAAGATCTGGGGTGGGGGATGGGTAGGGGCTGGGAGGAGTGGGTGAAGTATGGGGGTGGGGTGGGAGATATCTGTAATACTATCAGCAATAAGAAATATATTTAAAAGTGAAAAAAAAACACCCAAACAACAACAACAACCAACCCCACCCAAAACAATATTATTTTATTCTAGCAAATACTGCCTGCTAAGCAGCTGAATCCCAGAGCCGGCGTTCTCTTTGTTGAGAGGCGAGATTAACAAGTGTATGAGAAGTGATAATGGCCCACCAGGACACTTCCTTATACGGTTTACTTAAGATTGAAAGAGAAAAAGAAATTAATTTGACCACTATGGACGTCAGTGCCATTTGATATCACGCGTCCTGCCTTCTGAACCCGCTTCCCACATCCTCGCCCTTCATCTGGGAAAAGTTAAGCGCTCGAACTCACCTAGAAGCATTACATGTCCTTCTCCAGTGGCGTTTTAGATTTATGCTTTCTAGTTATTGCAGTAAGTCTATTTCTATTTCCATTTCAACCCAGCGCCTCCGGATTTCTCCTCGCAGACCACACAGTAGGTGTGCGACTCCAGACCCTGAGGCCAGGAAGGCAGGGCAGTTTTGTTGCTCTGTGCAGTTGCTAGGATGTGTAATGAGATTCAAACATGTTGGTCCCCAGGCCTTCAAACCAGCTTGAAATCTTGGCCCCACCACGCAGGAGGTGGGCTGCCCGTGGTTGCACTCTGTCTGTATTTCTGGGGGCAGGAGAGCACGTGAACATTTTGAAATATGGGAAAAAACTTCAAATTAAAAAAAAATTTCAATTACATTTGCATGTCGCTGCCTGTGAAGGATGGATGCAAGAGAAGAGAGGCAGCAGGCTTTTGAGTGAGTCAGAATGGAGCAGGTGAGAGTCTCCAAATGGAGCGGGGAAAGCCATCTCCAAACCCACTTTGCGGAGTAGCACTGCCATTTCCCAAAACGTCCTTGGCAATGACCTGGAGGCGGAAGAAATGCCACTGTGCAGTGTGAGGGGAGGGGGGAGCTTGGAGGAGGCAGAGTGGAGAGGCAGGAGGCAGGGCGGTG
>NW_006287951.1:1561505-1571238 GCF_000327345.1 Myotis davidii | reverse complement strand
AGTTAAAAATGGGAGATTTAAAAATCCTGAATATATCACTGCAAATTTGTACCCAATTCCATATGTGGGGTTTTTCCTCACACCAAGCAATTCTCTGACACCAATTGGATGTCCTACAATTCAGTCCATTCTGACACTGTCTACCTGAAGATAGCATCAGACTCCATAGGTGAAAGACTCAGTTCCACAAGACCAGGGGTCCTCAAACTACGGCCCGCGGGTCATATGCAAATACAAATATTGTATTTGTTCCCGTTTTGTTTTTTTACTTCAAAATAAGATATGTGCAGTGTGCATAGGAATTTGTTCATAGTTTGTTTGTTTTTTAAACTATAGTCCGGCCCTCCAACGGTCTGAGGGTCAGTGAACTGGCCCCCTGTTTAAAAAGTTTGATGACCCCTGGTCTAGATCATTACAGAAACCGACAGAACTGCTGTACTCGCCATACATAGAAGGTAACTGAAACAGCTCATAATATTAAAACAAATCCCCTGGAGGGGTGGATAGGGGCTGGGAGCAGGGAGAGGGGAGAGGGGGAACATGTTGGTCCCCAGGCCTTCAAACCAGCTTGAAATCTTGGCCCCACCACGCAGGAGGTGGGCTGCCCGTGGTTGCACTCTGTCTGTATTTCTGGGGGCAGGAGAGCACGTGAACATTTTGAAATATGGGAAAAAACTTCAAATTAAAAAAAAATTTCAATTACATTTGCATGTCGCTGCCTGTGAAGGATGGATGCAAGAGAAGAGAGGCAGCAGGCTTTTGAGTGAGTCAGAATGGAGCAGGTGAGAGTCTCCAAATGGAGCGGGGAAAGCCATCTCCAAACCCACTTTGCGGAGTAGCACTGCCATTTCCCAAAACGTCCTTGGCAATGACCTGGAGGCGGAAGAAATGCCACTGTGCAGTGTGAGGGGAGGGGGGAGCTTGGAGGAGGCAGAGTGGAGAGGCAGGAGGCAGGTGTGTGCTCAGCAGCACGTACACAGGCTGCACGGGCAGGGGCTGAAACGTGTGTGTCCTGCCTCGCCCTGAGCAGGCGCTGTGTGGGGTTCGGAAGCTCTCTGGGTTTTGTCACGGTGAAAACCAGCCACGCTCCGCTGCAGAGCACAACCGACCGCTTTGTTCTAAGTGTCTTGGCCTCCCAGGATCATAGTAACCTCGTTATATTCATTGTCCCGGAGAAAGGCAAGGCAATGGAGCCCTGGGGGCACCCCATTCCCAGTCTAGTATCACAGAGCACCAGTATTCCGCGGGGAAGGCCCGGGGCCTTGGTTTGGAAAGATCCTCACAGAGCCCGGCATAGGCCTCTAGCCCCTCGGACATTCTACAAGATGTCACTGCTTGTCCTTTTATTCCAGGGTCCTCAAACTACAGCCCGCGGGCCACATGCAAATACAAATATTGTATTTGTTCCTGTTTTGTTTTTTTACTTCAAAATAACATATGTGCAGTGTGCATAGGAATTTGTTCATAGTTTTTTTTTAACTATAGTCCGGCCCTCCAACAGTCTGAGGGACAGTGAACTGGCCCCCTGTTTAAAAAGTTTGAGGTACTGGGAAAGGCTTTTTTTTTAAATTGATTTGAGAGAGAGAGAGAGGAAAGGAGAAAGAGAAGAGAGAATGAGAGAGAGAGAGAGAGAGAGAGAGAGAGAGAGAGAGAGATTTGGTTGCCTCCCCTATGCATCTGAGCAAGCAGGGCCCGTAATCAAACCCATGACCCTTTGGTGCACTGATCATTGAGCCAGACAGGGCACGTTTGGTCATTAAAAAAACGAATCATTGTTCCCCACGCCACGTAATCTGTGTAGGCCAGCCTGGCAGAGAGGGTGTCAGTTCAGGGAGGGACTATACAGTGAATCTGACAGGCTCAGTGACAGGAAAGTAGCCTTACGGGATGGTTTGATCATAAATTCCTAACTGAGCAGGTCATGGTGGTAGTCACACCCCAGGCATGTAACTCCCTTAATAAAAGGTTTGTCTTTGTTCTGAGCCCTGTCCATTGTTCTTGCTCCTCTAGGTTAACAGCCCATGTTCAAGGTTAACAATCATTATTTTTAATGCTACATCCATTCCATGTTATTCCATTTGATGACGGCTGTAAAAACCCTTTCTTAACAAAGGTTACAGAGGCAGCCTGAGGTAATGTAAAGGAAGTACTATGTATCTCTCCATTTTTCTTTTTATCGAATCATAGAGATTTCCCCACCTTGCCTTCTCCTGCCTCCGTAATCTACCATCAGTGGATTTCATGGGACTCTCCTTATTTCCCTTCTTTGGTTCAAATGCATAAAAAGAACTGCAACACTGCCATTGCCATAGCATTTCCTCAGTCCGTTGAGATCTTGCTTTTGGGGATGTCCTCAGTTTGGCTCAAATAAACTCATACATTTTTTTTAAATCTATAGGCTTGGACATTCTTATGTCAACAGTCAGAAAGCATGGTTTGAATCATAGCTCGGCTACTTGGGTCAGTTACTGAACCTCCCTGTGCCTCAGTTCCTTCCTCTAAAAAATGGGTAAAATCACAATCCTATGTCGTATTGAGAAGATTATATGAGGAAACACCTATCAAGGACTTAGCTCACGGCCTAGCACCTGGAAAGTGCTCACTCCATGCTTTGCCGGCACTGCTTTCACCGCACATCCCTTTCTGCCTTGTGGAAGGTGGTCTTTCTCTCCATTGCCTCCCGCCTGCACCCCAGCCAACCTCCACATCAGATTGTGCAGGGACAACCTCTCAGTCACCCCTCTATCCTCTCTGACGTGGCTTTTTATACCCAGCACATGCTCGACTACAGTTACTGAAGGTCTACGTCTCTACGACATGTGCCAAGCACATGCTGGAGACCAAAGAAGAGGAAGATGCCCAGCTTGTGTGGCTCAGTGGTTGAGCACAACCTAGGAACCAGGAGGTCACGGTTTGATTACCGGTCAGGGCACATGCCCGGGTTGTGGGCTCGATCCCCAGTGTGGGGTGTGCAGGAGGCAGACGATTGATGATTCTCTTTCATCATTGATGTTTCTATCTCTCCCTCTCCCTTCCTCTCTGAAATAAATAAAAATATGTTTTTTAAAAAAGAAGAAGAATAGAACTACCATATCTTCTAGCTATTTTACTTCGGGGTATTTATCTAAAGAATATGAAAACACTAATTCGAAAGGATATGTGCACCCTCATGCTCACAGCAGGATTATTTACAATAGCCAAGATAAGGAAGCAGCCTAAGTATCTATCTATGGGTGAATCGATATAGAATGGAATATGAATCAGCCATAGGAAAGAACAAATTCTCGCCATTTGCAACAACATGGATAGACCTTGAGGGCATGATGCTAAGTGAAATAAGCCAGATGGAGAAAGACAAATACCATATGATTTCACTTATATGTAAAAATCTAAAAAAATAACCTCCAAAAAAACAAACAAATAAAACCGATCTCACAGACACAGAAAACAGGTTGTTGGTTAACGGAAGGGGAGAGGGTTTAGGGGGTGGGCGATATGAGCGAAAGGGTCACCTGTGTGGTGATGGATAGTAACTGGACTTTTGGTGGTGATCACTGTGTACAGATGTCGAATTATAATATTGATTATACAGCTGAAACTTATGTAATGTTATAAACCAATTTTATCTCAAGTAAAAAAATAAAAGGACTTGGCAGATAAGTGGTAGGAAGTGCCGATGGCATCCGCCTTTACCCCTCAGGCCTTATCATGTTAGTTCTCCCGGCTTCCTTTCGCTGCCGGTTCTGCACCTCTGCCCGAGCGCTTTCTCCAAAGACGGAAGGGTCCCTCTGCTAGCACACGGCAGAGGCCTGACGGAGCTGGTGCTAGTGCCCCACTTCCTCGCCTTCCCCTCTCCTGTATTCTGTTCTGCTCCCCAGAACCCCCGGGGGGTACGTTCCAGGCTCCCACAGTGGTAGCTGGTTGGATAACATGCTCTTTGTTGAGTCTCTGCTCCTTCTTCTCCTGGTATATTGGTACTCTCTCCCCCTCCCCAATGTCCCAAGTAAACTACCCTCACTTCTCCACTTCAGTATCTGTCTCAGGATCCATTTCTGGGGCAACCTAACAAAGACATACAGTCCGCATGTCCATGAATGTTCAGCCTCCCGGCTGTAAGGGAATTAAATACACGTTTGCCTTCTCTCTGCAAAAGGTTTCAAAAGCCGGGCGTGCTAAGCCATTTCACATTTCCGCTTGGCGGCCGAGACGCGGACAAGAGGTGCTCCGGACGGGCAGATGTCAGCCCCCAGGGCCTGCCTGCAGCTGACAAAACTATTGACTGGAGGACTTCTGGCTGTCAGTTCTCATCTCTGTTGACGGCCAGAGGAATTCGCTCCTTCTGCAAATATTTTCAGAGCTCGGCCTCTCTGCGAGAGGCCCCGGCAGCATCGGCTGAGCCTACACAAGTGCTGTGTGTGTTCTCTGAGACGCGGCTTTCAGACGCCTCAATAAAAAAGACGCGAATGGGTCGGTTCAGAATGAATGTTTGAATGACTGTTGGGCTGGTGATGACTCTCAGGAGGGTGAGGGGTGGACAGTAATGACCAAGTTTTTTCTTTTTCTTTTTCACACTAGGCAGGATACATTCCTGTTCATTACGACGCCCCTCCCCCCTTTCGCAAAGAAATAAACACTACAGGGCGTGTGCACCCAGGAGTGTTGGGACGGATGCAAGGCTGCAAACTGCTGGGCCACCGGGATTTAGCTTTGGGGGCAGAGCCAGGGAGAAACAACAGCCCCGGGCAGAGAAATGGTCCCTGGACCAAGAGCCGAGCCGGGAGAACTACATGAAGCCACACCCACCCACCCAGCGAGTGCCCGCTGCCCGCCCTGGGCCGCCGTTTCCCTACCTCTAAGGTGAAGGAGTGGAAATGGATGGCTTCAGGGTTATTAGTGATATATATTCAGGACTCTCCTAAAGAAGAAGGAATGGACCCAAATCGAATTCACGGTTGGGTTGTGCCTTCCCTCTCAGTTGTTCACCTCTCACCAGGTTGGGGTGAGGCTGCATTTTGTGGGGTTATCAGGCACTATTTGCCATAAAAGTGTTTGTTGTGATCTGGTCAAGGACCTAAAGGTTAGAAAGAGGAGAAGCTGTTGAAGGGGGGTGGGGGGATGGGCTGGGAAATGGAGGGTGTTTTCTGGGCTGGAGAACATTGAGGCTCCAGAACTGGTGAAGACCCAGCTGGGAATGTTCCTATTGGTCCTTGGGGCAGGGGAGTGAAGGGGGCAGGAGAAGACAGAAAGTAAAAGGTCCTCCTGGTTTTCTTGTGGTGGGTTTTATATATCTCATGGTTCTCAAACCTGGCTGTGCATTAAATCACCCAGCTTACAGAACTACAAAGCCCTGGCTGGGTAGCTCAGCTGGTTGGAGCATCATCGCAAAGCACCAAGGTTGTGGGTTCGATCTCTGGCCTAGGCACACACAGGAATCAACTAGTGAATGCATGCCTGGGTGGAACAGCAAATTGCTCTCAAATTGCTCTCTCTCTTTTCCTCCCTCTCTCCTCCCTCTCTGAGAGAGAGGGAGGGAGGGAGAGAGAGAGGGAGGGAGGGAGAGAGAGAAAAGGAGAGAGAGAGAGAGGGAGAGAACCCAGCTGGTGTGTGTGGCTCAGTGGTTGAGTGTTGACCCATTTGTATTTCCTATTAATAACTCCTTCTTTCTGCCTATTTTCCATTTATTGAAAATCAATTTTATATCCTTGGAGGAATTACCTGGCAATCTGACAAGACATACATATTCTAAGTGTTATAATTTCTTAAAACACACACACACACACACACACACACACACACAAAAGGGGGGGGGGGGGAGAGAGAGAGAGAGAGAGAGAGAGAGAGAGAGAGAGAGAACCACAAAGTCCCTCTCCTCCTTCTGAGTTACTTGGTCCTGCATGGGGCCTGGGCGTGGGCCCTTTTGAAAATGCTCTGACACAGTTCTGTGCAGCCAGGGTTGAGAAGCGCTCCATGGCAACCCAGGACGCAGGAGCAGCCCCCTTGCCTTGCCTCACGTGGCTGCCTTAGTTTTCACACTTCCTTCACGCTGTCCTCCCTCTTCTGCCCTTTCCATCCCCTGCCTCAAAATCCCAGTCATCCATGGGTAGGGGATGGAGAAGGAAGAAACCCTGTGCATTCCATTTCTGGTTAATGCCTTTATTTTTATGAAGTTTAATAAAAATCATTTTCTTCCCTGAATAGAATTCATACTACTTAAGAAAAACTCAAGAAATACTCAAAAGCAAGAAAAACGTTTCAAAGTGTTCGACAGGCCCCTCATTCAAAGACAACCACCACTAGCACCATGAATGCTGTAGAGTTTTCTTTCTAATCTTTCCGTGATGCCTAGTTTCTCTGTTTGAATGCTTTGCCCTACTGTATGCACCAGGGTTGGTATACTGTAGCCCGCAGGCCAAACCCAGCCCATCTCCTGTTCCTGTAAATAAAGTTTTATTGGCACACAGCCATGCTCACTTGTTACTAATTGTCTCCAGCAGCTTTCACATCACAGTGGCAGAACTGAATATTGCGACAGAGGCCATTTGGCCCAGAAACCTAAATATCTACTGTCTTGTTCTTTGCAGAAAACGTTTTTGGCCCTGGTATGCACCACTCTGCACTCTCACGCTTATTGCATGCGTATTTCCCAGGTTGTTATAAATGCTTCACAAATATCACTTCCCATAACTGTCTGATATGTCATTGCACGGTTGGTCTTGATCCTATTATTAAACATTTATGTGTTATTTCCCCAAACGTTTTCACTCTTGTAATGAATGCATCAGTGAGTACACTTGGATGTACACTTTGCTTGTATTTTCAATGATATCTTTAGGACAGTGTCCAGGTTATTCAACTGGTAGGTAGGGGCATTATAAGACTCTTGATTCATATCATGAAATTCCTTATGCAAATGGGTCATAGAAGTGCTTCCTGAAATATAGGTGAAAACTTCCTTCTCTATACACTCGCCAGCATTATTATTATTATTAATTATTATTATTATTATTACTAGAGGCCCGGTGCATGAATTCGTGCACGGGTGGGGTCTGCCCTGCCCTGCCCCAATCAAGACGATTGGAGCTGGGCCGGCCAGGGGGAGGGGCTGTGGACAGTTGGCCGGCCAGCCCCACCCCCTGGTTGAACTCCTGGTCGAACTCCTGGTTGAGAGGATGATTTGCATATCAGCCTTTTATCATGTAAGATAGGATTATTACCATTTTAAACATTTTCTGTTTGTAGACAGGCAAACAACAAACTGTCATCTTAATACGCATTTCCTGTACGTCCACCGGGACCGAGACAGCTGCACTTGCTCCTTTGCACGTTGACCACTTTTCCTCTTTGCTCGGCCTCCCTCCGCACAGGGCAGAGTGGAGGTGCGGGCCCTACCTCTCACCTGGGCTGGGAGCAAGGCTCCTGCTTCCACCCGGTTCTTTTCGACAGCTCTCTCCCAGTGAATTCTGATCGCCTCAAGGACGTCATCCAGACCAGCGCCCAGGGGGATGTCCACCTGTTCCAGCTCAGACACTGCCAGCTGCTTACACAGCACTTTCACATCCTGAAAATGACAGCGCACACAGGTGAGTTCTGCGGGGGAAAGAAGGCCTGGCATTGCACTCAGCAGAAGCCCCGTGCTGTGGGCAACACTTTTTTTTTCTTTTTAATATATTTTAATATATTTTTTAATTGATTTTAGAGAGAGAGGAAGGGAGAGGGAGAGAGATAGTGAAACATCAATGTGAGAGAGAATCATTGATTGTTTGTCCCTACACGCACCCTGACCGGGGATTGAGCCCGCAACCTGGGCATGTACCAGGAATCAAACCGGCAACCGTTTGGTGGATGCATTCTGACCAGGAATCAAACCTGCAACTCGGGCATGTGCCCTGACTGGGAGTGGAACCAGCGATCTTTCGGTGCACAGGGTGATGCTCAACCAACTGAGCCACACCGGCCAGGCTGTGGGCAACACTTTGCTTCTCATTCTGCTAAAGCCAAATGTGGGGCTTCACAGCCACTGGCGGGGTCCCTGCTCCTCTTCCCAGCACAGGGGCTGTATTCTCTTTTCCCAGGATGCGTTTCTCCGCCGGTTTCACAAGCCCAGGCCCAAGCAAAACGCCAAATAACTAGCTAAGTAGCGACACAGAGTAGGCAGTGTTTCATGAAGTCAGAGGAGGCTGAAGGGCTCTGAGGGTAACTGTGGACTCTCTTACTGTCGGGGAGTGTGGAGAACTCAGCGCCAAGAGCAGGAGGAAGTGGGCCTGGTTCCTGGTTTGCTTAAGGTGGGAGAGAAGAGGGAGCTTCCTGACATGAGACTGTTAAGTGGGTTTTTTTAAAAATATATATTTTATTGATTTTTTTACAGAGAGGATGGGAGAGGAATAGAGAGTTAGAAACATCAATGAGAGAGAAACATCGATCAGCTGCCTCCTGCACACCCCCTATTGGGGATGTGCCCACAACCAAGGTACAAGCCCTTGACCGCAATTGAACCTGGGACCCTTCAGTCTGCAGGCCGATGCTCTATCCACTAAGCCAAACCGGTTAGGGCTTAAGTGGGTTTTCACCTTTTCAACTGCAAGCACTTTAGGCCTCAGGTCAGACAGGGGCACGAGGCAGGTGGTCTAGGATCAGTGTGGGGCTGGACCACGTCACCATGGGAGGCCCCCTCCGTCCTGTCACTCAGGGATCTGACCTAATTCCACTAACGCGTGTGTGCAGACCACAGCCTGGCTCAGAGTTATCCTGTGTGTCCTGTGTAGTGAAGACAAAGTTCTGAAGTTGAACGCCTTGAGGTATGGGATGCGCCCTCAATTCAACACTGGCGCCATCCCTCGCGAGTGCTTGGACCTGCTGCCTCCCCCAGTTCTCAGAGCAACCTGGTCCCGAAGCCTTTTGAGTCTGAGACATCTTGCTAGCCTGACCTCTACATAGGGACTGTAAGCATTTTACCAGCCCTGGGCAAGTGACATGGAGAGGCCCAGGTGGGCCACCATCATCTATGTTTCCTTTTATTATTATTTTTATTGATTTTTAGAGAGAGAGAGAGAGGAAGGGAGAGGGAGAGAGAGAAACATTGATGTGAGAGCGGAACATTGATTAGCTGCCTCCTATGCCCCCTTCCCCTCGGGCACCTCCCTTCCCCGCCCCCCCAACACTGGGGGTCGAGCCCGCAACCCCTGCATGTGCCCTGACCGGAATTGAACCAGCAACCTTTTGGTGCATGGGATGATGCCCAACCCATTGAGCACACCAGCCAGGGCCCATCACCTGTGTTTTGAAGCTGGGCCAGACAGGTGAGTATAGCCAACCCACTGTCAGCCCAGCCCCACCTACCTCTTCATAGCTCCTTGACAGAAAGCCAAGCTCTTCTTTCAGGCTTTCTATTTGACTTTCCAGATCCATTGTTGTCAAATTAGCTTCATCGATGACTTTATAGAGAGAGTTAATTTCCTCTTCCACCGCCTTTCGAAATGGCTGCTCATTTTCATATCTGCAGATAAAGGAACTTAATCAGCATAGCTAGGTGACCGAAAAGAGAAAATAATCTATCCTATATAATAAAAACCTAATATGCAAATTGTTCTACAGAGAGTTCGACTGCTCACTATGATGTGTGCTGACCATCAGGGGGCGGTGTAGAACGTGGAGGGTGTCGGTGACGTGGTGCTGGCAGCAGGCAGCAGTGGAGGTGCTGCTGACCCTGATGGGACCTGACAAGAGCAGGACCACA
>NW_006287951.1:1560275-1561150 GCF_000327345.1 Myotis davidii | reverse complement strand
TTGGAGCAGGTGAGGGGGCAGTGTCAGGCCACAGCAGGGTGCCAGGTGGGACTGTGGGGCTGCAAGGCTCGGGGCGCAAGCTGGGGCTATGAGCCTAGGGGTGCGAGCTGGGGCCCAATCCCTACAGGCCACCTTGAGGGGCCCTACCTGTGCACGATTTCGTGCACCGGGCCTCTAGTGTGTGTGTGTATATATATATATATGGCTAAATGTCCGTCTGACCGGTAGCTATGACGTGCACTGACCACCAGGAGGCAGATGCTCAATGCAGGAGCTGCCGTGACCCACACTGGCCATTTAAAAATAAATGGTACCATGAATCTGGTGCCAACAAATCAACACTCGGCTTCCTCCAAGTGGGACACAGGCCACACCACCACCCCATAATGAGAGCCCACCAAATCGCAGCCGAAGTTGCCAAGACCTTATGGCGCAAAATGCAGCCCACAGCCCAGCCTCGCCCGAAAAGGTCACTGTGGGCGCCAGGTAATGACATCGCGTAGCAACACCTGGCATCCTCTCCCTAGCAACTAGCCTCCTTAGAATTTCTTCAGCCCAGAAACCTGACTTGCTTTATAGCCAGGTGGAAACATTTTACAGTTTAACCAAATGTTTGTGAAGTGTTTTTCCGTGCCTCATCTCATTTGATCCTCACTGAAGTCCTGGAGTTGGTAGATAGGAGACACGGTAGAAACCTATTTTCTTTTCATTAGCCAGAAAACAGAGATTTAAATGTTTAGAAACTTGACCTGACTGAAAAAAGAAATGGACCTTGAAAATGACTTCAGGTTTTCTCACTGTGCAGAATATAGTCAAACACTGCTGCAGTTAAATATTTTACCCTTTGTTCTCCCTGCGTGATCTACAAAAATAAT
>NW_006287951.1:1551859-1559995 GCF_000327345.1 Myotis davidii | reverse complement strand
AGAAACCTGACTTGCTTTATAGCCAGGTGGAAACATTTTACAGTTTAACCAAATGTTTGTGAAGTGTTTTTCCGTGCCTCATCTCATTTGATCCTCACTGAAGTCCTGGAGTTGGTAGATAGGAGACACGGTAGAAACCTATTTTCTTTTCATTAGCCAGAAAACAGAGGTTTAAAAGTTTAGAAACTTGACCTGACTGAAAAGAAGAAATTGTCCTTGAAATGACTTCAGGTTTTCTCACTGTGCAGAATATAGTCAAACACTGCTGCAGTTAAATATTTTACCCTTTGTTCTCCCTGCGTCATCTACAATAATAATCTGCTTCGTGTGGATACGTACTGCTGTGTTGCTGACAATTACTTGAAAGAGAAGTTGGGGTGCTTCACTGGTCTGGAAAAAGTTTAGCTAAACCAGAAAGCAGGTCTAATTAAGCAAGTTTATTCTATATCTATAAAAGGCTAAGTTGACTCGTGCATGTGTGATACATATAAAGCTCTCACTGGCGCCAGTTGCATGTGGGTGTTTGGTCTGTCATTGTCGATCGTGAATTTGGTCGACACTTCTATTATAGAGAAAGGGTGAATAGCGATATTAAAATATTTCTTCTAATTAATTTCCTTTCCATGTGCACAGTCCGTGCACCAGGCCACTAATCAGATTATGAATGTCACCAACAGGCCAATTGTGTGCTAGTTTACAGTGAGTGTTAGAGATCACTTTTCCGGCAGCTTCAAGGACATGGCGAATGCAACTGTTGCATGTTGATTTGTTACAATGAGGATAACTCTTGTCAACTTCTGATAACCTGGCGGGGTCTGCCTCAAGGACGATATTAAAATATTTCTTCTAATTAATTTCCTTTCCATGTGCACAATCCATGCACCGGGCCACTAATCAGATTATGAATGTCACCAACAGGCCAATTGTGTGCTAGTTTACAGTGAATGTTAGAGATCACTTTTCCAGCAGCTTCAAGGACATGGTGAATGCAACTGTTGCATATTGATTTGTTACAATGAGAATAACTCTTGTCAACTTCTGATAACCTGGCTTAATGTGGGGTCTGCCTCAAGGGAGGAACCATGGGCCTTTAGGGTGAGTTCAGGGGTCAGGCACCATCATCACCCTTTCCACCTGAGGATTCTTTAGCATCTTTGTATCCTCAGCACCCAGCTCCAGACTCTAGACGTATCTGTGGGATGATTATAAATGCTCTAATTGGTCTTACCCCCTTCTTAAAATGTGATTTGTATCTTCGCCGTTTGGCCACATCTGCTTCCAGGCACCTTGCAGTTAAAAGTAGTAAATGAAAGAATGCAGGACGGAGCCCGGTGGCATCCATCAGAGACCTCCCTCAGGGCGGACCTGCATTTTGGATCGGCACTTGGGAGACGGTTTCTAAAGCATTTTTCTAGTGTTTTATGTGTAGGATTAATTTTTCTATCCAAGTGTATTCTTTATGAAGACTGTATTCTTCTTTTGTTTTTGTTAAGCCTCACCCGAGGATATTTTCCCATTGAGTTTTAGAGAATGGAAGAGAGCGGGGAGATAAACAGAGAAACAAGGATGTGAGAGAGACACACATCAGCTGGTTGCCTCCCAACCAGGGCTGAGTATTGAGCCTGCAACCAAGTCACATGCCCTTGACCGGACTCGAACCTGGGATCCTTCAGTCTGCAGGCCGATGCTCCATTCATTGAGCCAAACCGGCCAGGGTGAAGGATTGTGTTCCTATCATCACTTCCCCCTTTTGGGAACAAGTCCTGTCCTTCCAGCGAAATGAAAACCCACCCCTGTGACGGGGCTTGGTCCCTGCTGCTCCAGGTTGGAAGAGTCCCCCGGAGCCCTGCTTGGCTCACCTCTCCAGGGAGCCTGGTTCCTCCGGGATGTGGTCCATTCAGCAAACTCTCTGAGCCCTCGGGGCCACATTTGTGTCTATAGGAGGGTTCGGGTCTGATCATCTTGGCCACCATTCAATGACATACATGCTCATACACGTACACACACACACACACACACACGGGAGTCTGAAAGCGCCCACTCTGAGTTCTTCCCATCTCTGGTTGACACAGGGCCTTCTTTCTAAAAACTACCCAGCATCTTTGCCAATGTCTCCCCATGTCACTTCTTTCTGTCCATGGCCTTCTCCCCAGCTCTGGATTCTCCCGGACCGTTTCCCCCACCCCAGCCTTCCATGTGGCCGGAGGAGAAAGCTGCAGACTCCAGACAGCATTACCCGAGTCCCCGAGTCTGGAGGTAACGGGGGTCGGGAGGCGTTGGTTGGGGGGGCTCCCCTCTGTGGTAAAGCATTACCTGTCTTTAAAGGCATCCGCACCCGCCTGGGTGTTCTCTGTCCGCAGCAGGAGCCGGGCGTTTTCCAAGGCGGCCTCGCCCACCTGGAACAGTCACAGCAGAGCACGGTCAGAGACTCCTGCCGGGCACAGGGCTCTGGGCACCTCGGTGTCCCTCTTGGAAAAGGGGGGCGAGGATAAAGCTCAGAACCAGGGTGCATTTTTTCTTTTCTTGTCGTCACCCCAAGACATGTTTTTATTGATTTTAGAGAAAAAGGACGGGGGAGAGAGAGGAACATCGATGTGGTGGAGAAACATCCACCGGTTGCCGCCTGCACGTGCCCCAATCGGGAATGAAGCCCGTAACCCCGCAACCAGTTGGTGTTCAGGACAACCCTCCAACCAACCCAGCCACGTGGCCAGGGCAGGGTCTGGATGTGTTTGTTTGTTTTTTAAATATACTTTATTGATTTTTTACAGCGAGGAAGGGAGAGGGATAGAGACCTAAAGCGCATCTCAAACACGGCTGCCTCTGGTAGCTTTTATCTAAAGATATATTTTTACTGATTTCAGAGAGGAGTGGCTGGAGAGAGGGATAGAAACATCAATGATGAGAAACATCGATCAGCTGCCTCCTGCACACCCCCCACTGGGGATGTGCCCACAACCAAGGTACATGCCCTTGACCAGAATCGAACCTGGGACCCTTCAGTCCGCAGGCCCACGCTCTATCCACTGAACCAAACCGGTCAGGGCAGGATCTGGATGTTTTTAAAGCGCTTAAGAGTTGGATTTTTGGAGCAAAACGATCGCTCCACGGGAGACTTGTTCACAGCCTTCCTGCTTTACTGTTGATTAGTACCAACCAGGGGCTTATTCAGGCCTCAAGTGGAGGCTAATTATAGGCTCTGACTTGCCAGAGTGCAGCTGGCTGGCTGGGTTCCCCATCCCCTTCGCGGACGGGATCCTGAAATGACCCGCAGTCCACCATGCAGCCACAGAGGGCCCTTCATGGTTCTCCTGCAGGCGCCCAGCCCAGCAGGGGCTACGTCCTCTCTGGTGTTAGCAGTGGCACTGCCATCCCAGTGGTAGGAAGGGCCAGGCAGGCAGCGTGGTGAGGGCGGGCCTTGGCTGAGGACTGGGATGGGGCCAAGTCCAAAAGCAAAGTTTGGAGCCTGCAGTGGGACAGGGAACATCTTTGTTTCTACCTGGGAAAGCCTCATGAAATCCTCGCTGGGGCTGAGGACAGGAAAGGAGGGGGAAAGGGAAGTGCCTGGCCCATGGTCGGGTGGAACTGGCTGGTAGTGAGGGCAGATAGTAAATATTCCAGGAGTTTTGTGAGCTGGTTGTGAAACACAGCTGTCATGAAAATTTTAATTGTGTGAACTTACAGCTAAATACATTATTTCAAAAACACAGGTGATAAGTACTCAAAATGCAAAGGTCATAAAATCTCATCGCTTCCTCATTATTTTACTAGGTGTTACTGTCATCTCTGCATACATAAGGGCGTGCTCAACCCTTTATCCAGTGACAGCATGTCGTTAGCTTGATATCAGCCATGGTGGGAATATTTACACCAGGGCAATTGGCAAGCTGTTTTATGCCTGGATTGCTGATTGTGAAACACTCACCAACTGAGCCCCACATTCCATTAAATACTTAACATTCATGACTTTGCTAAACACCCTGGCACCCCTCTGAAGTGGATTTTCAGCACACCCATCTTATAGATAAGGAAGCTGAGGCTCAGAGAGCTTAAGTAAGTTGCCCAAAATCACGTGGCTGGAGAGTGGCAGGGGCAGAATGCCGAACCAGGTCAGTGTGACTTGATAGTGTGCATACATTGTCATCAGCTTTGGAAACTGAAAGGCACATCCGGATCCAGAGAGACTGCTGTGGAGGATTGCTTTCTGTCTTCCTCCTGTGACGGAGAGCAGCCAGGTTCCTACCTGGGCTACATCATGAAGATACAGACGTGTCTTCCCTGATGGATATGGCAATGCTGACCAAACCAAACCAAACCAAACCAAACCACAGCAGAGGGGCAGGCTGGCAGCCTGCGCACGGGGCCTGGGAAGGCTAGCAGAGGAGGCCCTTTCTTCCTCCTCCTCCTCCTTCTGTCCAATATAGAGCCAGAAATCCTACCCTCAAGGCGACATGACGTAATGCCAGGCATCCTATTAAAACCAGAGACTTTGCCACGGCAGCAATAGTGCAAATTGCAGTGTGAGATTAGGTGGTTTGGGGCCTATCTCCTCAGCAGCATGTTTTATTTTTATTTATTTATTTATTTATTTATTTATTTATTTATTTATTTGAGAGAGAGAGAGAGAATTTATTGTCCCACTTACTCATGCATTCATTGGTTGGTTCTTCTATGTGCCCTGACCCCCCCAGCAACCTTGGTGTATCTGGATGATGCTCCAACCAATTGAGCTACTCAGCAGTATTTTAAAAGTCACCAAAGTCTCACTGGAGTGAGAAACAGGAGGCCCTTTCAAAGCATAAATGCAGCCGAGGGGAACCGTTGAGGACCAGGAGCATGGGGGTCAGAGGTCATGGCAGGCTCCCATTAGTTCCGAGAGGGATGGTGCGGGAAGGGAAAGGGCAGGCTGACCACTGGCCTCTGTCGGCTCAAACTGCTCACCGCCCTGGCGCCGTCTTCCCTGCCCCTCCACCCGGAGGCTTCCTCAGTAGGCCTTGCACCTGTGGTTCTCAAAGTGTGGTCCCTGGACCAGCAGCAGCACCACCTCAAAACTTGTCAGAAATGCAACTTCTCAGATGCTAACCCTCTGGAAGTGGGGCCCAACCACCTGTTGTAACAAGGTTTCTAGGGGCTTACAAGGTGCACTAGACTCAGAGAACCCCCGCTTTGCACCGACCTGCCTCCAGGCCTGCTCATGTCACCTCCCAGGGGAAGTCCTCCAGGTCCTCATCTGTGTGGCAGCCTGGATCTAGAAGACCTGATTTTTCCACCTTACACCTCTTGCCCTTCCACCTGAGAAACCCACCGCACTTTAAAGCTCATCTCAAACATGGCTGCCTCCGGAAAGCTTTTATCTAAAGATATATTTTTATTGGTTTCAGAGAGGAGTGAACGGAGAGAGAGATAGAAACATCAATGATGAGAGAGAATCATTGATCAGCTGCCTCCTGTACACCCCACATGGGGGTTTGCACCCACAACCTGGGCATGTGCCTGCCTGGATAGCGGACGTGACTTCCTGGTTCCTAGGTGGATGCTCAAGCCCTGAGCTACGCTGGCTGGGCTCGGGGAAGCTTTCTGATCCATCCACCCCTCATTCTCGCCTTTATCAGCACCTGACTGTTTCCTCTGAGCCGGCTCTGAGCTGCCTGGAGGGCATCAGCAGCTCTCCTGAGAGAGGTGGTTAGAAAGGGAGGAAGGCCAGGCCACGGAGGGAAGGCCTCGGGAACCGTGGAAAGGAGGTGGGATTTACTCGGGAGCCATGGAAAGGTTCTGAGCAGGCGAGACCCCTGACTCCAGCGGGAAGGGGGTTGTGAGGGGCAGGAGGCGACGCTCAGGGCCCCGCTGGGGGGCTGCCCGGGAGATGCTGGCGGCTTTGGCCAGGGTGGTTGTCGGGATGGTGGAGAGAAGCCGACAACTTTAAGACACACGTTGGGGGTGGGACAGTTTTTGGTGATGAAGCAGTTGTGGGGAGAGTGAGCAAAAGGAAACGAGAATGGCCCGAGGTTTCTAGCCTGAGCTGCGAAGTGCAGGTGCCGACACTTCCTCCCTCCTTGGGCCACTCCTGCGTCTGAGCCCCGACCCCGCAGCCCAGGCCCCTCTCGCACGCTCAGGACACAGTGGCGGTTCTCTTATTCTCGAGCCAGCTCTTCCTCTCACCACTTGGGCCGTCCCCTGGGGAACTCTAAGACTTGCTTTCTTCGTCCAGAAGACGAGGATGACGGTACGTCCCACCTCCTGGTACTTGGGAGAATTAAACGAGCCACGGCCCGAACAGCACTTGGCTGCCTGCCTGGTGCGCAGTGCGTAGCCCGTGAATGGCAGCCGTTGTTGTTACTGTTATTTGTCTTAAGACAGAGGTTGTTCCACGATGGTCAACCGGCCTGACGGGCGTGTGCAGCCTGGCACGGGCGGTCGAATGGAGATTTCTATCTGGCGGCTGGATTTTGTTCTTTGTTCGGTGTTTCCTGCCCACAGCCATTTTGGAAAGTCACTGGCACTAGGAGGATGAGGATGGTTGCCCTTCGCACTGCTGTCCCCTCTGGATGCCGTTGCTAAAAGAAAAGGAGCTGGAGGTGGCGGGTGAGAGATTTGACCATCGTGGTGTCAACAGAGGGCAAGGAAGGCAGCATTTTAAAAAGTGTCTCCGTGGGGCCCGCCGGTGAGGACCGCGCGGGACCAAGCTGAGCAGGGGCTTCTCCGAGCTCATGGTGACCGCCCAGCAGCCTTTCTCACAGACGTCACTCCCCCCTGGCTTCCAAGACACCTTTCTCCTGCTCTTCCTGGTTCACAGGTCGACACTCAACCACTGAGCCACCCCGGCTGGGCGTCCGTCATTAAGTCTTTCTTCATTACCCACCCTGGAATTTTTTTTAAATGTCTTTCCCACCACGGACCTATGTGTCCCCAGGGCAGACACCACCTCTCATTTCTGCCCCCTCAGCACCCAGCTCCATGCCTGGCACCAGCCTCTACTCCCAGCTCTGAGGTGATTCCGCCCATGTCGCTTCATCTAACTTCAGTAGCCCAGGCTCTATTACTTTGTGCATTTTAACTAAAAATGATCAAAACCACACATACCTTTTGGTTAAAAACATTAAACAATACTGACAAGAACAGCTGGTAAAGAAAAGCATTTCCCTGCCCACACCCGCCTCCCCCTGAGTCCTAATCCCCAGCACATACGACTTTTCATCTGTGCAGAGCATGCCCCATGTTTCTACAAGTGTCTTGATTCCACAGCCCTTGGCTGCCTGCCTGGTGCGCAGTGCGTAGCCCGTGAATGGCAGCCGTTGTTGTTACTGTTATTTGTCTTAAGACAGAGGTTGTTCCACGATGGTCAACCGGCCTGACGGGCGTGTGCAGCCTGGCACGGGCGGTCGAATGGAGATTTCTATCTGGCGGCTGGATTTTGTTCTTTGTTCGGTGTTTCCTGCCCACAGCCATTTTGGAAAGTCACTGGCACTAGGAGGATGAGGATGGTTGCCCTTCGCACTGCTGTCCCCTCTGGATGCCGTTGCTAAAAGAAAAGGAGCTGGAGGTGGCGGGTGAGAGATTTGACCATCGTGGTGTCAGAAGAGGGCAAGGACGGGCAGCATTTTAAAAAGTGTCTCCGTGGGGCCCCAGGGTCCAGTGAATGCTGAGTTGGAATTGAAGATAGTGGCATCCCAGCAGCCAGAGCTGCGGGCGTGGGGAGGAGGTGGGCTAGACGGGGCTCCTGGGACATCAGGCTGGGCTGGCGCGGTGGCCTGATGCGGGAGGCCCTGGATTTCTCACATCCGAGCGACTTTCACGTTTAGGACAAATGCTCAGCGTGACTTGCTCCCAGCAATAACTAAACAAGAAGCTGTTACCTGTCCCTCGTACCCGGAGGCAGTGCGTCTCCACCCCGCCGGTGAGGACTGCGTGGGACCAAGCTGAGCAGGGGCTTCTCCGAGCTCATGGTGACCGCCCAGCGGCCTTTCTCACAGACGTCACTCCCCACTGGCTCCCAAGACACCTTTCTCCTGCTCTTCCTCCCGCCTCGCTGGCCATTTTCATGGACCTTCTCCTTCGCTGTCTTTTTTTTTAAAAATATGTTTTTATTGATTTCAGAGAGGAAGGGAGAGGGAGAGAGAGACAGAAACATCAATGATG
>NW_006287951.1:1540208-1551681 GCF_000327345.1 Myotis davidii | reverse complement strand
CTTCATTCCCCCCCCTGGAATTTTTTTTAAATGTCTTTCCCACCACGGACCTATGTGTCCCCAGGGCAGACACCACCTCTCATTTCTGCCCCCTCAGCACCCAGCTCCATGCCTGGCACCAGCCTCTACTCCCAGCTCTGAGGTGATTCCGCCCATGTTGCTTCATCTAACTGTCACTAGCCCAGGCTCTATTACTTCTTGCATTTTAACTAAAAATGATCGAAGCCATACATACCTTTTGGTTAAAAACATTAAACAATACTGACAAGAACAGCTGGTAAAGAAAAGCATTTCCCTGCCCACACCCGCCTCCCCAAGTCCTAATCCCCAGCACATACGACTTTTCATCTGTGCAGAGCATGCCCCATGTTTCTACAAGTGTCTTGATTGCTTGAGGTGTCAGCCACAGGCATCAGGTACTGACCTTCCGGCCAACAAACGAAGACGGAACTCACTCCCACGCCCCCTCCCTTTTCCTTCCTTCATTGGCTGTCTGGGTGACTTTCTTTTTTAAAAAAATATATTTTTATTGATTTCAGAGAGGAAGGGAGAGGGAGAGAGAGAAACATCAATGATGAGAGAGAATCACTGATGGGCTGCCTCCTGCACGCCCCCTACTGGGGATGGAGCCCATAATCCAGGCATGTGCCCTTGCCCGGGAATTGAACCCTGCCCTCTTGGTTCATAGGTCGAGAGAGAAACATCAGTGATGAGAGAGAATCATGGACCGGCTGCCTCCTGCACGCCCTCTACTGGGGATGGAGCCCACAATCCGGGCATGTGCCCTTGATCGGGAATCAAACCCTGACCTCCTGGTTCACAGGTCGATGATCAACCACTGAGCCATGCTGGCCAGGCCATCTGGGAGACCTTCATATTTTTTAAAATTTCTCACTGCATCAGTTATGGACAGTTTCTTTCTCACACTCTCTCTTATAATCACAGATGCTTTATTTTCTAAGGTCAAAGGGAAGACAAAAAAACCCAGTTTAATTACTAAATGACTCTACTGATGCCCGTGTGAAAGACAGATTCTTTCTGCTGAGAATTACGACGGCGGTGCCCCCGCCTGCCAGAAGCTATGGGCAGGTAGCCAAATCGTGTTGTATTTCCCCACAGAGCGCCCGCATGCCTGCAGAACGGCATCAGCGAGTTAATGCCCTTTCCTGGTGCCACCCTCCCCCGGACATGGCTGCAAACCCCACGTGCAACCACCTCACCTCCCCACAGGCTTGAGCTCACAGGTACAGCTCCTAACATGACGGGGCTGTTTCTTCTCCTGTGAAACGGGGCAGCTGTCTGCTGACAGTGCCAGGCACGTAATAACCGCGGAATAGATGTTTGCTCAGTGAATAAGTGATAGACGTTCCAAGAGCCAAACATGTGAAATAGCATCGAGAGGCCAATTCATAAGCATCAGGATGGCAAAGCTTAGGGAGCTGAGGGTGTGAAGGGCATGGAGCCCTCACACGCCGTTGCTGGGAGGGTGAAATTGTGCAGCCACTTGGGGGGTGACTTGGCAATGCCATATGAAAGCAGGGTGCTGACGAGGGGCAGGGGCCGGAACTTTTTCTATAAAGGGCCAGCTAGGAGATATTTTAGGCTTCGTGGGCCCACAGTGGTGGTTGCACCTGCACAGCCGAGCCCCTGTAGGAAGGATGCAGCTGTAGGTGATTAGCATGTGGGTGGGTGTGGCTGTGTGCCAATCAATCTTGACTTACAAAAGCAGGTGGCTGGCTGGCTGTGGCCTGCCTCTGACCTAGAGAATCCCTCCTGGGTGTGTACAAGCAGGTGCATGCCCCCTCCTGTTGTGATAGAAGAATTTGGAAGCAACCTCCATCCTCCAATAGAAAGACACAGAACCTGTGGTATACACACGGTGGGATGCTACAGCTGTCAGCCCGGGCACATCTCAAAGCCACAGTGCGGAGTGGAGACAGCAAGTCGCAGAAGGAAACAGTATGTGATGGTTAATTTTAGATGTCAACTTAGTGGGGCCATGGTGCCCAGATATTGGGTCAAATGTTATTTTAGATGTTTCTGTGAGGGTGTTTGTGGATGAGGCTAACAAACAGTACACTGTCGAGACTGCGGGTGAGGACGGAGGTGGGGCCAACGCGCGCCCACAGCCTCCTTACAGGTGACGCCACACCACAGACCGAGGGGCTGCCTCGGACGAAGCCCTTTTCCACTCTTGTTATTCTCCTTTAAGTCTCAAAAGGGCCGGGGTCAGGATGGCAGACAGGAGATTAGGGAGCTGGTCCAGGTGCCTGGTGAGTTGAGATTTGGGGCAGGAGACTGAGGACTCCTGACTCCATCCTCAAGCCCTCATCTAAAACCCAAAGCCACAGAAGATGCAACTGAAAGAGAAAAGGAGGGGGTTGGTTTCTCCCAGCGCAAAAGAAAGCAGGAGAGAATAAGAACAGACATGCTGGCTAAGAAATGCCAAGTCTCAGGGCACAGTGAAACTTCATGGTTGATTGATAACCCTCGGGACATGGGGCGCTGTCGTGGAAACTCTGAGCGAACAGTCACTGCAGGGGCATGAACTGTGTGGCTGGCCCCTCGGCGGTGACTTCGCAGTGAAGGGATAATTGTAGGTACACAGTACTTGACACAAACAACATTTGCAGCTGCTGACTGGCAGTGTCAGACAGTTCCCAGAGCAGCCAGAAGGTGGCGCCACGTGCTAAGAGACCCGGATCCAAGGCCCGGGACTCTCCCGTTTCCAAGGGCACCCCCTGCCATTCTGGTTTGGCTTGGAGCCCCTCTTGGGTTTCTACCACCAAGTGGGATGCTGCTGAGATACCAAGGGTCCACCCCTTATTGCCCCTGTGCAGGTGCTAATTCCTTCTCCCGGGGGGGGGAGGGGGGACTGCAGAGCTGGCTGGTAGCAGGAGGGCCACGCCATCCACATCGTTATCATCCGCTACTGCAAACAATGACAGGGATTACTGCCACAGTCTGAGTGCTTACCAAGGGTAGACACTATGCTATGTGCTCTAGGCGAATTCTCTGATTTAATCCCCAATTAAATCGGCAATCCTGTGCAGTAAACAATATTATTTCACAGGTGAGAACGTTGACATTCAGGGAGGTTAAGGCATTTGTTTTAGGTCACCAGGTTGGTCAATGGCAAAGCCAGAATCTGAATTCAGTTATTTTGGCCTCTATAGCTTGTACCATTAATCACTGTGGTATAGTCTACCTCCTTCCCTCCCTCAGTCCCCCCTCCCTCCCCCTGTGCCTGGCCCTGTGCTGGGTGTTAGATTCAGGAAGGACCAGACGACACTCCTGCTCCTGGGATTCTCACTGTAACATGTCTGCCCAGAGCGACTGCCGTGTGTGGAGACCGGAGGGCAGGCTCACCCCAGGTGCCAACTTTAGGTGGGGCAGGAGGCTGGGGGCTATTCCAGTTGGCAACTCCAGCTGTTCGTTGGTTTAATTTCACCTGGGTTTTTGTGAACTTAGATCAGGTGTGGGCTGTGCTCCTCTCAGTAAACCCTCTGTCTTGCCAATTTCTCCCTTCACTGCCATTTGGCAAGACCTGGGCTCTATTCTTGCAGGTGTGTGTGGGGTGGGAGGGGTGGTTAATACACTGCTGCTTCATCAGGGGTGGGGCGCAGGTCAGCACCTGACCCTCGGAAATGGAGGAGGTGGCTGCCGGCCAACCAGCCGAGCCACGGAGGACCAGGGACCCGGCTCCCTGGAGGGCTGCTCCTTAGGCTCCACCCACTGCTCCCATATAGTGAGGAGCAGGGACTGGAAGGAGATCAGAGTCCCTCCCTCTCATGTTACAGTCAGGAGCCTAGGGAGGGAGAATTGCAGTGGGCACGCAGGCAGCTGCGCCTGGTCTGGGCTGGTCTGTGAAGAGAGCGGTGAAGTGACCACCTGCTCTCGGGGTGAGGACAGGCAATCTGGCCAGTGCCCTCCACTCTGCAGGGAGAGGTCAGGATGGCCCAGGCCCTTCCTCTAACACGGAGGGAACTAAAGCTGAAGGAGGGGGGTGACTTGTCACGGTCACCCTGCCCCTCAAGGGCGCCGACTATGTTTCTGTGAACAGTGCTCTCCTGGGCTTTCCGCCCTGAGACTTTGCTGTGAGAACCACAAGCTCTGTGTGGTTTGATGGGATTTGGGGTCTCACGTCAAGCGCAAAAGGAAGCGAGGGCGATGTGATCAGGTGCAGAAATTCTGGTAGGTCTGCAACCATTAGGATGAGATTTGAGGAAACAGGACAGAATGCTGGAAACCAGGATGATAATGTGAGAAAAGCAATAGCTACCGCTATGGGTTGAATTGTGTGCCACCCAAAACATAGGCCAACGTCCTGACCCCCCAGCGCACACCTGTAGGTGTGACCTGATTTGGAAAGAAGGTCTTTGTAGATACAATCGAGTGAGGATGAGCTCATGAGGGTGGGTCCTCATCCAACGTGACGGGGTCCTTTGAAGAGGGAAGTTCAGACGCAGACACACGGGGAGAAAAAAGGCAGCGACTGGAGTAACATAGCTACAAGCCAGGGAATGACAGGATGGCCGGCCACCCCCAGAGGAGAACAGGGGGAGGAGGTGAAACGGATTCTCCCTGGGAGCCCTCAGGGCAGCCAGCTCTGTTCACACCCAGATCTCCCACTTCCGGCCTCCTGACGGGAGCCTCGGCCTGTGGGGACTGAAGGGTCCCAGGTTTGATTCCGGTCAAGGGCACATGCCTGGGTTGCAGGTTCGATTCCCAGTAGGGGGCGTGGAGGAGGCAGCCAATCAATGATTCTCTTTCATCATTGATGTTTCTATCTCCCTCTCCCTTCCTCTCTGAAATCAATAAAAATATATTTTTTAAAAATAAAGGTGGTGCCAGAGCAAATATTGAAAGAAAAAAAAAGAGCTCTCGCTTGTTGATTGACAAGTTCGCTGGGCACTTCCATCCGTTGATGTAATCAGTGTTTGCTGTGACCTGCTGTGTGCCAGGCACTGTGCAGGGCCAGAGAAAGAGCAGGGAGGGGAGTGCCTGCCGCTCACCCAGCTCACCTGCACTCTCTCAGGGCCTCACAGCGGGCCTGCGAGGGAGGGATCATTCTCGATCAACTTAGAGACAAGGAAACTCACGCTGAGGGGCCAGTGACGGCCAGGCCTCACTTCTGGTTCGGATGAAGCTGGGCCTGGACTTCATCCGGATGCAGTGGATGAGGGATGCCGGGGGCGCGGTCTGAGCCACCACCTGCTCTCTCACAGCCCAGGCGCATGATGGCCAGGAGAGACCTCCAGGGGCAGGAGTGCGGCCCAGGGACACACCCTGCTCAGCATTTCTGGGGCACAGGGTGGGCCCAGTCTCCTAAAGAAACTCCGCCTCTGCCCTGGCCTCCAGGCCTGTCTGGCTGCATGGGGAGGGAGAGCCTGGCACGCCAGCTGTGTCCACAGTCCCCCTCCCACCACTGGGCAGGAGGAGGCCCAGGAAGTGAAACCAGGGCCCTGACAGCGCAGCAGCAGAAGCAGGCAGGCCCCAGAACTTCACCTGCACGGAGCGTTCGCAGAGCGTCAGCCTGAGCCAGACACAGGGTCACTCTGGGATCCTCGTGGGACGAGACAGAGACCAGACCACACTGCGTCACATCTGAACAGAGAGGCAGGGACACTCCACAGCCACAAAATATCAGCATTCCTCGTCCAGTCAGCACAAGTGACGAGGGACAGCTGTTCACAGTGACAGCCCCAGGCCGCTCCATTCCTCCCGCCTCCTGGTAAAATCTGAGCCACAGTGGTTGTATGCTGCCTGGCTTTCACAGGTGCAGGCCTCATCCGCTGACCCAGGACCCATGGGGGTTGGCATCGGGGACCCCTCGCACTGGGCATGCCTCTCATCTCCACCGCGAACTCTCAGATCTCCCGGTAGCGGTGGAACTAGGTGGTGATGGGAGGTAGTCAGGTCACCCTGCAGGGGTCTGAGACAAGGGCTGACGCAGGGGTGGGTTTTAGGAGGAGGTGGAGGGGAGCACGCCAGGTGTGCTCAACGCTGCTCAGATAAAGACATTCTGCCTCAAGGGCCAAGCGCTCAGCACATTTTTCTGAGCATTAAATTCACTGAGAAAGAAAAATCGAAATCCCTGGGGGGGGGGGAGGGGGGGCTGCCAAGCTGTGACACTTTCAGGCCCCGCTCTGAGCGGCCTGACAAGCTGGAGGCCGCCCAGCCTCCTGTGGACAGTTGGTGCCGGTGACAGCCGCGAGGCGAGGATCAATCACGGCTCGCGACGGTTTCCTCCGTGGGAACCGAGGAGCAGAGCAGACAAAGGAGGCACATCAGTTTCCACTCCGCACAGAGACGGCCTCTGCTGAGATAATAACTCTGCCACACATGGGCACTTGAAGTCCACGCAAACCGGCCGACCCCGTGGGGCTGGGGCTGGAGAGAGCACTGACATGGGTCTTACAATGAGGACAGCAGGAGGCCTCAGCAGACACAGGCCTCCGGCATCTGGGTCTCCACCCCTGGCCTCCAGGTTGTGAGGAAACAAGTTTCTGTTGTTGGGGCCACTCGGCCTGAAAGGTTACAGCAGCAGCTCCGCCTCCCCGTGCTGGGCACAGCCCACCTTCCCGGGGACACAACGTGGTGGTGGCTGAGAGGCTCAGATGAGACGGGGAGTCCTGTTAACACTCAGCACCTGAGACCTGCAGGCCATAGTGAAAGTGGTTGTATCTAGAGCAGCCCCGGGCCGGATCCGGCCGTTTGAAATGAATAAAACTAAAAAAAAAAAAAAAACCGTACCCTTTTATGTAATGATGTTTACTTTGAATTTATATTAGTTCACACAAACACTCCATCCATGCTTTTGTTCCGGCCCTCTGGTCCAGTTTAAGAACCCATTGTGGCCCTCGAGTCAAAAAGTTTGCCCACCCCTGAGCTAGAGTCTTATCATCAAAGGACCAGGGCCTTCGTGCCTCTCCAAGGGGTGGCTGAGACCTGGGCCAGAAACCTAGTTACTCAGGAGCTGCCCTGGGCTGCCCACTGGGGTCAGCGCCAGGCAGGGCTGGCCTGGGGGTGCAGACGCCGTCCTGGGGGCCCCAGGAGCATCACTTTCTGTCTCATTACTCCTCCCAACAACCCCCGAGAAAGCTGCTCTCACCTTCATTATGCGGCTGAACAGACCAGGCTCTGATAAGTTAGAATAAACTCATTTATCAGATAACCTTCCTGCTCAGATTGGCTGGGAGCAGCCGGAGGAGTGGGCTCTTACCTGGGGGTGGGAATGGGGGTGCGCCACAGTTCAAGGCCTGGATGATGCCGGGAAGCTCCGGGCAGCCGTGGAGAAGGGGTTGGGGCTGGGCTGGGCTGGCAGGTGTGGGCAGTTGGGAATCAGGCCGGCACTTGCCGCCTGTATAACGTTGCCCTGAGTCTAACTTTCTCCGTGTTGTGGCATTTCCCCTGAGACGTATTTCGACGCTTACTCTCTGGCCCTTGAAATAAATGCATACAAATCAGCAGTTGTTCTCCAACAGCAGCCAGCTTTGGGGTGGAGTCCCCCCCCTTCCCCGCCTCCTTCCACCCCGCACCCTTTTCATTGCCGACACCAGCTGAAATCACTTCTCCTTTCTGCTGAATAATGAATGCATTTGCCACAGTCAGGCCACGGGCTGGTTTACAACCAGATAAATGAGTCTGTCTGCGCTTCCCCAGCCGACGCAGGATAAACGGTTTCATTTTCCTAAATTGAGTCCTCCACTCAGTGGCTGCACAGACTCTGGGGAAGGCGGCGGCCGACGTTCTGCCTGGGTCAGCGGTTCTTTCAATAATTGCCCGCTTTCCCCGCCAGCGGCCACCACGTTGGTCCCGACCCTCCCTGGGCTCAGTTCTAATTTAGCTCTGGGGGGTGTCGCGCAGTAGGTCTCCCTGTTCTCTTCTGTGTGGATCGTCAGCCTCGGTGCTTCTGTGAGGCCGCGGGGCTGCGCCTGCCCTGGGCCTGGCTGGAACCCCAGCCCCTGACCTCCCGTGCTGCTGGCAGGAATTTTACTTATTACTTCTTTTTTAAATTATTATTTAAAGATAAAACATGTTAACAGTGCGACAAAAGTTTATAGCCCCAAGCGAGCCCGCTCCTGCCCGTCCCCAGCCACCAGCCTCTGAGTAGAAGCAAGCTGACCGCTCCTTGCCCTGCTGCCAGAGAATCGCCCGCCCTCCTCCTTTTTAACAGGAATAGTAGCAGAGCATGTTTCTGCAGCTGCCATTTTACTCAAAAATATATATTCGTGCTGCCCAGCCAGTGTGGCTCAGTGGCTTGCTGGGAGAGGGGTGGGGCACGCACTGACCTCGGATAGCTTAGCATTCCGTGATGAGAACCACAAAACTCTTAGCATTAACAATGCCAGTCATATTCGCATAACCCACTGACAACAGTGCAGTGAAGGTCTGGGGGTGGGGGTGTGGAGGAGGGGGGTCAGTGAGGGTTTGAAAAAGGAGGAGTCAAACTGCTTTCAACAATATAAAAAAATATAAAAAAATAAATAATGCCATCCAGCCCCACACACGAGGGGACCCGAGTAAACTGGCCTGGCTTCTGCCTGTCCCACACCGTGTCCGGGGATGACCCCAGCCCCTTATAGTGCCTGCCCGAGCGAGAAAACTCAAGCTGCCAACGAAGTTACCGTTTTTTCCAGTCCAAACCTGACAAGGGGGCCCTGACGCCCCTTTTCTTAAGCAGTTACTGTAGGAAACGTGGAACTACAAACCCCCCGTCTGCCTGAGATAGAAGTCCCTGTAACCCCAAAGGCTTCCTCAACCCAGAGCCACGTCTGCAGTGCAAATGCCTGTGGAGATAGCGCCCCAGCCGCCCAGCTCCCGTGGGAGAGTGGATGCTAACTCGTTTTTTACTTTGAGGTATGTTTATTAAGGCTGGGAACAGTGAAACAAGGAAGGGCTCAGCATAGAAGAGGCAACAGGAGAGCCCAATTTTCACCATCTGGACTCACTCCCCTGCCCCCCATTCTTCAACAAGGATCTCACAATTAAGAGACGTAAGGGTGGTGAGCCGTGTTTGGGAAGAGCACAGAAAGAGGCCCCCTAGTGACAGGGCTCAGTCTCCCCTATTTTCTTTAGCAATTCCGCTCCCTCCCAGACCTCTACGTATCACAAAACAAGAGGCCCCAGAAATCAGGAGCCACCCATCTTAGAAAGCACTTAGTGGCCACCTTTAGCAGCCTCGTGTCCCCTTCCCCTCCCTGCTCCACCAAAATATTTCTTCCAGTCTATGTATCACTCCCTCCAAGAGGAATTCTCCTGGGCACATTTTTCTCTGCATAGTTACATTTCTAATGACACTTTAGTGTCCCTCATAGCTTAGCTAACAGAGTAACTCTCTTACTAGCCTGCTCTGACCACATGAATTGCATTAATAAAAAACAGGAGTGGGCTGGGCTGGCGTGGCTCAGTGGTGGAGCATCGACCTATGAACCAGGAGGTCATGGTTCAATTCCCAGTCAGGGCATGTGCCTGGGTTGCAGGCTTAATCCCTAGTAGGGGGCATGCAGGAGGCAGCCCACCAATGCGTCATTGATGTTTCTATCTCTCTCTCCCTATCCCTTCCTCTCAAAATCAATAAAAATATATTTATAAAAACAAAACACACACACACACACACACACACACACAAACCAGGAGTGGTTTTGTCCTGGGTCCATGTGTTCAGGTTTTGCAGATTCTAAAAGAGCGCATGGTGCCTCCCCCTCCCCCTTTCGGGGACACCAGGTGGTGAAATGTGAACAACGACCCTGCTGCCTGTGTTTTTATTCAGTGGGGGAAGGATTAGTTCTTATTTCTTTAAAAACAAAAATAAAAACCCCTGCTGGGACCCCAGGTTCTGTCCAGAGAGAGCCCTGGCCCTGGTCTAGTTGCCTCATTTGTCCAGAAGTTTCCCCAACAGGCAGACCCCAGGGTGTGGGCTCTCTCTCTGCCAGGGACAGAAACGGGCTGTGAGCAGCAGCCCCTTTTACATCAGGCCCATTCAGAATTCCAGTCCTCGGCCTCTCAGTCATTCTGACTTCTCCTTCCTCCAGCTGACAGCTTTTGCTGCCCTGGTCTCCCATGGAGCCCACTAATTTCCATGGAAACCCAAGCCTCCAGGTCTCCTTCCTTCCCGGGCAGCGCCTCCTGGCCTGGCTCACAGCCTGAGCTGGGTGGCCCCTGGGCTGCCCCTTCTCTGCCCCCCCCCAACCCCGCCCCGTCCCTCTGTCTGTCTGCCCATCTGCAGCTCCGAGGCCGGGAAGCTGCCTGCTTTCAGGCTTGTGTTCGGCCTATTTGATGAAAGGGCCTGCTGTCGCCAGAGTTTACCTTCAGCACCACTCACTGGGCAGGGAAAGCCAGGAGCCCTCGGCAAAGCTGGGGAGGGAAGGGGCCGCCCTCTGCCCCGGCGATGGCTGGGTGCTGGGTCCTCCGTGGCCGCCGTGGCCACCACCTGGGCATTTCCTCTCTGTCATCGCTGCTTAGCCAGAGAAGTGGCCGAGAGGCGCTAACACAGCTGAGGAGCAGGGAGAGGGAGATTTGGCATCGAAAAGGGACTTCATGTACGTTAACCCTCACCAAGACTGGACTCAGTTTATTGTGTAAGATAAAAAGGCGGAGCTCCTTGTTAAAAAAAAAAAAAAAAACAGAGAGAAAAGAAAGATGCCTTTAAGACCATGAAAAGGTAAAGCTTTATCCTATTTTCTATGGTTTTTCTCTCGACCAGTCACGGTAATTCTGCTATTTAATCTGTTTCTCCCTCGGGCACAGGGATACTCAAGGGGCAAATGCAACCCTCGTCGGCACCTGGGGGGACGGGTCCTGCCCCAGCATTCGGGGCACTGCCTGGTCCGTCAGCCGCTGGACTGACATGCCACGTCCTGGCCGAGGGTGGGAAGCGGCCAGGCATCGCCGTTCCTGCAGACTGGCAACTCGCACCCACGGAGGGCAGGGCTCCCCGAGGGTACTGAGCCGCAGTGCCACTCGGTAGGCAGCTGGGTCAATGGGCAAGAGGCTCGTGAAGAGTCTGTGTGGCATCGGAGTGCAAGGAATTGCCCTGAAGAAATACGGACACAGCCAGGGACGCTCTGGGGGTTTATCCGGCACAAGCATTGGAAGCAGGACGGCTGCTGTGAGTCTGGGAGGAAGGGCTGCCTTAGACTCGGCGGCTGTAAGGCCCTGGCTGCTCTAGGTGGCTCTCCCTCAGCCCAGCTGGATGCGAACGAACAGCAGCCCAGCCCGGCAGTGAGGACAGGGTGTCTCATGGGTCCCGTGCTGTCAGCTGGGCGCTGACTGCCGTGGGGCAGCATCCCGGGATGAAATGCGAGGCAGGTGGGGCAACAGGGAGCCCCTGCGTGTGTCTGCTCAGCCTCTCCCAGCCACACACAAATCAAGGTCATGACCTTTCTTGGGGGTTGCGTGCTGGGCCCCAGGGCGCACAGGGTCTGAGCTGGCAGTTCCTGGTTGGGCGAGAGGCTGAGTTAGCGCAGAG
>NW_006287951.1:1528052-1540182 GCF_000327345.1 Myotis davidii | reverse complement strand
CGCGCGGCAGGCCGGACGTGATGGATGAGCTGAGAGCTCTGCAGAGGGCATGGAGCGCAGGTCCTAACTAAGCAGCGAGGACGGCGGAAGCCCGGTGCCCTGCCCTGTCCGTCCGTCAGACAGCCACCAGCCACAGGCCATGCAAAGTCACAAAATGCAACGAAATAAAAACATCAGTTCCCCAGTCGCATTAGCCACATGGCCAGTGGCACCAGGGTGGGCAGTGTGCACACAGGCCACTGCCATCGCTGCTGAGAATCCTATTTGAAGGCAGATGACCCCATTACTATTCTTATATTGAATACATGTTGGAATCACATTTAAAATACATTCAGTTAAATAAGACATAATACCAATGTTAACTTCACTGGTTTCTTTTTACCTTTTTTTTCTTCTTATTATGGGCAATAGGAACTTATAAATTATCCATGTGGCTCCTATTTCCACAGGACAGTGCGATTACAGAAGGGCACAGGAACACACCTTCACTCACTCATTGTTCTTAATGCTACATCCATTCGATGCTATTCCGCTTGACCATGGTCGTAAAAACCCTTCCTTAACACAAAGCTTACGGGGCAGCCCGAGGTAATAGCACAAATGCAAGCTTTGGAGCCAGAAAATTCCAGATCCAAATCTCAGCTCCACCCCCTACTCGCTGCATGGTCTTGGCCAGAGAACTTCCCTTTGGGCCTCAGTTTTCTCATCTGAACAATGGGATCAGTGAATGAGCTACAACTGTGCACACCCCGGGAGACGGTGATGGAGAGGGACGCTCGTGGGCCCGGCCCTGGTGCGCCTCTGTCAGAGGTCATTGTCACTGCTGTTATTACTGTCTAGTGTTTTTAGCATGAAAGTAGAAGGTCAGTGTCTCTGGCCTCTGACCACTCAATCCCCTGGCCCCGGCCTCAGCCTTCGGCCTCCCGACCCGCCCTCTGCAAGGCCCTTAGGCACGGCCCGGCACTCACCTGCTGGCAGCTGCTGACCCAGGAGGCCCGGAGGGCGCCCCAGTGCTCCGCACGCCCGGCCTTGCTCTCCAGGTGTCTCCGCAGCTGTGCCTCCAGCTCCTGGCTGACCTGCTCGAGGACATGCACCTGGGCCATGTACCCCACCAGGCAGCCCCCCAGGTCTTCAGCGGCATCGAAGTCCCTCCCCAGGCCTGGAGCAGGCGCTGTGGCCAGGCCTGAGCTCCGCAGCCCCTGCAGAAAGACACTGCTGATGCCCAGGGCTCGGCGGGTCACGCGGGCACCCAGGCCACCGGTGTACCCATTGGAGGCCACCCCTACATAGACCCTGGGTGCTCGGATGAGGCCACCCATGGCGCTGGTCCTGGAGGCCGGGGGACTATCCAGGGAGGAGGACGATGACCGTGTCCCCCTGAAGGACGCCCTGTGCCTCTGGACGGGCACGCTGGCACGGGTGGGCGCATCCACCACCACTCGCTTTGAGCTCATCGCCCTTCCGCCTCTCTGTGCCTTACGGGCTCAGAGTCCAGCGGCTCTTGGTGTGCAGCTCCGGCGTCCCGGTGGCCGGGTCACGGGCCTCTCTGGAAGCTCCGCCCCCGGGGCTGCTGTGTCTGCTGTTTTCCACGAGTTTCTATCGTTCACGGAGCTGAAAGAGAGCCGGCCGTCCAGGGCCGTGTGCAGAGGCCCTCGCACATTCTCTGTAGGGTCATGTGCCCGACCTCCCAGATTTTTCTGCTGGTGGTGGCGGAGGCTGGATCCCTGCAGGCTGTGGGGGTGGCTCATCTGGGGCTGTGTGTATTTCACTAAGTGAGGGCAAGGCAGGCATCCAGCAGCCCTATTTCACAGATGAGTAAACTGAGGCTCAGATCACAAGTGGCTGAACCAGGATTTAAACAATCCAGGGATTCCCAGGGCCAATTTCAGGGCTTTCTACAATCTTACAGGTGCCAGTGTGCGGCTGTGACTGTGCCCAAGGTCCCGCCAGGTAACACAGGATCGAAACAGACGTGAACCAGCCATGGCAGAGGCAGCCCCGGGATCTCAAGAGAAACAAACCAAGCCTGCTGCTTCCTTCAGCCCCCTCATCCTGGCAGCAGCTTCAAGTCCCTCCCTAGTTCCTTCCTGAGAAAACTGCAGCTCATCCTCTCTTGGCCACACAGCTTCACCTCTCAGGACCTTACTTCCCAGGCCCTGGCCGGAGCTCTGCCTCTCTAATGCACCCGGAAGGCTGCCCAGGGTGCCCGGGAGACTGCGATGACAACATCCTAACACAGGCGACGCTGACTGGGCTGCGAGGAGCTGCATGCTTGTGAATCCCAGGATGTATCGCTCCAGGCTAAAGGAAGGGCTCACACCAGAGGTTGCGTAGTATCCTCTGCACCAGCGGTTGTCAACCTGTGGGTCGCGACCCCTTTGGCGGTCAAACGACCCTTTCACAGGGGTCGCCTAAGACCATCCTGCATATCAGATATTTACATGATGATTCATAACAGTAGCAACATTACAGTTATGATATAGCCACAAAAATAATTTTATGGTTGGGTCACAACCTGAGGAACTGTATTTAAAGGGCCAGAAGGTTGAGAACCACTGCTCTACACAGAATCATAACCCTCGTGGCCAGGTTAACTTCGGCTTCCTCTGATATTTACAATGAAGCCCTGAGTCCGGGAAGCGGGGAGGGGAGGAAAGGATGTACCCTCATTCACAACGGTATCTCCCAGACCTGAGGAGGGATGATTCTCTTTTGGAGAAATCACAAACATGTTTTAAAGGATTTGTCTTACCAGATAATAAACTGCTAGTCCTATCAGCTCATCATTCTCACAAAACCCAATTTATGGCTAAAGTAGATGAAAAATAGAGCTGGATATTAGGTGGTGTGGGTATTAAAGGAAGACTTAAAAGTCATTTTAAAATGAAAAGGATACAAAATGTATTAGCAACTTGATCCTCTGGCTAATAAAATAAGTTTATTTATATATACATGGTAGCTGAATTCTGTTGATAAGGAAAAATAAGTCATACATCCACATATGTATATATAACATATGCATCTTCGATTACATATATTATATATAAAGTTTACAAACAGGTATCTTTCTATATACACACACACATTGATAGAGTAAGTGCAGTTGCTAACAGAAATCCCATGACAGGATAACATGGCAGACAGCAGCACACAGGGAAGGAATCTCAGGGCAACATTTAACCTGCTTCTGTGTGGGATGAAGAGTCTTTACAGAGAGACAACCACCGAACTCATGTCAGGTACGTCCATAGGACATGGAGAACACACGTTTCTGAAGGCCATCTTTTTCAAAGGAGAATGAAGAAAGAAAAGAGTCATGATAAGACCACAGCAACAACACAAACATATGAGTCAACATTTAGGTTTGATTTCCAATCTGACTATAAGAACATCTATATTCAAAATATATACTATCAAACTATTTTTCTTTTAGAGAAAGGAAGCGTCCCAGCATTAATCTCCCGTCCCAGCCACTACCTATGCGGGAGAGAATGCAGAAGCCCGCGTGTCTCCGAGGGTCTGCCACCCTCAGTGGGGGTGGGGGAGAGGAACGGGGGAGGGGAGATGGAAAATGAGAGCCGGGTGGCGAGTCCATGTGCTGACAGCCAATCGGGTGTCAGTGCCGCGGAGGATGGGATGGTTCTCCCAAGCGATGGCTTTGGCCATTTCGTTGCCGTCAGATCGCAGGGCGATTTAGAAGTTACAGCGTCGAGGCTTCTCACATAAGCGCCTCCTCGGGGGCACTAACCCAGGGCCTTCTGAGAAACGAAGCTGAACCCCTGAAAGCTGAGCCCCCGGCACGAGTGATGCTTGAAGAAGGGCCAGCACCCTCCAGCCCGGGCAGATCCCCATCGGCACCCTCTCCGGAGGAAGGCACAGCGTGGGACGCAGACGTGGGTGCTGCGGGGGAGGCAGGCGTGTGCCTCTCAGCGGGCAGCCTCTCCTCGCCAGGGAAAGGCAGGCCTGTGGTCAGCACGGCGGCAGGTCCCGTCATGCGGTGTGGGGGGCTGTGGCCTCAGGATTATGATGGACTTCGTGGGTCCCCGCCTGCTCAGAGGGGTGACTCGCAGTCAGTGGTGCCCTGTGAGGTGCCAGGAGCTCCTCCGTGGCTGCTGCTCGTCCGCTTCCTGCTTCAGTGATGACTCTGCTGTCCTCTCCCCCGGGTGCCTTCGCTGGTGTACACAGGAGGGGCGGCCGGGTCACATGGATTCAAGAGGGACCTGAGCTCTAAGACTCTCTCGGGGCCACGCACGTGACATTCCCTCGCTGCCCAGGGCTGCTGGGACCCGCGAGGGCTCAAGGACAGTTATTAAGAGAAGCAATCGGTGCACCTGCTTTGCTTAGAAAGACCTTTATTTTATAAAGCCACGGTCGTTCTGTAAAGTTTTTTTTTTTTAAACCACACTTATAAAAAAGATGTTGACAATTCTTAGGAAAGAAAAAGCTGAAAATGTTTCTCCTTAAGTCAGGGTTACACAAAGATTATATTTATAATATATATTTGTAGATTTATGATTTAGAGCCCCAAGGCAGGGCATGGCGAAGCGAGGGCGGCTGCAGTCAGATCTCGGATACCTGATCGTTCCCCACAAACAGGGTTTCTTGGCAGAAGGGGTTCACGAGGACCATTCCCGTGTCTCTGTAGTCGCCGTTGGCTGGGGAGCGCGGCTCGGAGAGCTGGTCCTGGGGAGACAGGGAGGAGATGGGTGAGCTGGGACGCCTCACCAGGTGGCCTTTCTTAAAGAAACGGACCCATGGGAATTGTGGGTAAACATTTTTCATCCTTTGCCCTGCCAGTGCTGAGGTGCAGAGCCCTCTCTGCTCTTTTGGATTTTTACAGCAGCTTCAAAAAAGATTTCCTGCTTCCTGAGTCACCTCCACCTCAGCTTTCTGAGATGGTATTGCTCTCCTTGTCAAAGTCTGAGCAAGCTCACCATGCTCCACACACACACACACACACACACACACACACACACACACACACCATATGGCAAACTGTGGTCCACTGGGGCCACAGACTCTTCTTCCTGCCTCTCCCTCACAGACCTCTGGGAGACCTTGCTGCTTTTCCTCCCTGACACACCCCACACTAGTCCACCTCTTTCCTGTCCTGCCACCCCCATGTCAGAGCCTCCAAGAGCTAGCTGCCCCCATCCCGAGTCCTCTCAGAGCCACGTCAGAATCCTGGCCCCACTTCTTCCAGAACTAGATGTGCGGATGTCAACAGGTCTGAATCTCTGTGGGAGTGAACTACTCAGTCTGTCTCCACAGCCCAGGAGTAGGAACAGGCCCTCCAGTGCTTGGGCATCTGAAGGGCTGTGGCCCCATGGCCTAGGGCTGCAAGCACTCATGGGCCACAGGATGGCACCGTCCAGGGCTGCAGGCACTCATGGGCCACGGGATGGCACCACCCAGGGCTGCAGGCACCTGTGGGCCACGGGATGGCACCACCCAGGGCTGCAGGCACCTGTGGGCCACGGGATGGCACCACCCAGGGCTGCAGGCACCTGTGGGCCACGGGATGGCACCACCCAGGCCTGCAGGCACCTGTGGGCCACGGGATGGCACCACCCAGGCCTGCAGGCACCTGTGGGCCACGGGATGGCACCACCCAGGCCTGCAGGCACCTGTGGGCCACGGGATGGCACCACCCAGGCCTGCAGGCACCTGTGGGCCACGGGATGGCACCACCCAGGCCTGCAGGCACCTGTGGGCCACAGGATGGCACCACCCAGGGCTGCAGGCACCTGTGGGCCACGGGATGGCACCGCCCAGGGCTGCAGGCACTCATGGGCCAGGGGATGGCACTGCCCAGGGCTGCGGGCACCCGTGGGCCACGGGATGGCTGTACTGACTCAGCCTGAGGAACTGGTTCGGGGGAAAGGCACCGCTTGTTCCAGTTCTAAACAGGTTGGAGCCTCAGGTCCTGCAGGCGGTTCCAGGGCAGAGGCTGAGCCGCAGGCCCAGGGCTGACAGGTCTAAGACGACCTGCCCTGCATGTCTTCTCTCTCAGAAGCCACAATGAAATCTCTGAAGTTTCTTTTTAAGTGAAACATATTTTGAGCAATATGTGCTGCTTTATGGAGAATAAAGAGATGAAGGAAGAGAAAGGCCATTTGTTGGTGAAATGTCTTCTCTGATGATAAGAATTTCCCTCAGTGTCCGGAATTAGCTGAGTGCCCACCTGAGGGTGGCACAAGCCTGCCTCTAAGTAAGGACAATGGGGGCAAGTCAGGGGCAGAGCCCTTCTCCGGGGCTTTCGGGCCGAGCTGCGGAGGGACCGTGGGCTGGACCCGGCTGGTCCTTTTAGTCTCACAAAGCAGGTGCCCACCCAGGAGACCAGAGACTCTTCTCTGGGTGAAAGGAGAAAAGTATCTAGGAAGCAACTAAGGTCAGAAAGAAGAAAGGAGGAGGAGGTGGGAAGGAAGAGGGAAAGGAACGCAAGCTTGGAAAAGTTTCCCAGCACCTTTTGGGCATCGCAATTTCGCCCGCATGGCCCAGGCCCGTGTTCTGCGGCTTTCATCCACCCTAAGAGGGGCAGGCACCTGCGAATGTGCTTGGGCAAAGCTCCTGGCAGCCTCCAAAGCCGGCAGCTAAGAGGCAGTGAGTACGAAGGTCAAGGGAGGACCCCAAACGTAACATGATGTGACTATGCAAGCATGCTTATAGAATCGAGTAGTATAAATACAGTTGTAACCGGACAAAAAAAAAAAAAAGAAGAAGAGAACTTGGCTATGCTGATCAACTGAACGCAGTCTCCATGTCCTTCATTCTTCGCTGACTCCGTCCACACCTTTGGGAACCCCTGGACCGATGGGGCAGGACCCTGGCAGACGTTGTTTCCTTGGGTTTCTCCAGTTTCCTTCCCAGGCTCATGACACAGCTTCCACCAGAGACAGGAAACACCCTGCAAGACGCAGGAGCCACAAGAAGGAAGGAAGGGGCCTCGTCCCGCGTAACTTCAGGGACCAGGGCTGCCCAGGACATGTGGTCTGTGGGGTGCATCTTCGGGGAGCTGCTGACACAGAAACCACTGTTCCCAGGGAAGTCGGAGATTGATCAGATCAACAAAGTGTTTAAGGACCTGGGGACGCCCAGTGAGAAGATCTGGCCCGGCTACAACCAGCTGCCCGCAGTGAAGAAGATGACCTTCACCGAGCACCCCTACAACAACCTGCGCAAGCGCTTTGGGGCACTGCTCTCTGACCAGGGCTTCGACCTCATGAACAAGTTCCTGACCTACTTTCCTGAGCGGAGGGTCAGCGCAGAGGACGGTCTCAAGCACGAGTATTTCCACGAGACCCCCCTCCCCATCGACCCCTCAATGTTCCCCACATGGCCTGCCAAGAGTGAACAGCAAAGGGTGAAGCGTGGCCTCAGCCCGAGACCCCCCAAGGGAGGCCTCGGCTACAGCCATCTGGGTGACGATAACCTGAAGGAGACTGGCTTCCACCTCACCACCACCAACCAGGGGGCCTCAGCCACAGGCCCTGGCTTCAGCCTCAAGTTCTGAGGTTTAGAGTGGACCCCAGAAACAGCGGGACCAGGGGCAGGAGCAGAGGCAGCCTGTGGTCAGACCCAGTCCTGCCCGGATGACAGGCTGCTGTGGCCAGGGCTGCGGTGACCTGGCCTCGAGTCGAACTGCTGGCCTCGTTTTCCACATTTAGTTTCTATTTTGTTTGGGCTTGTAAATTTGTAGAATTAAACCTTATTTCCTTATGGAAAAAAAATAAAAAAATAAACCCAGAACAAGAGATTAAATGGAAAAAAAAAATTAGGCGACCCATGATCATTGTGGGTGGTCTGCAGGGCACACGCATGCCCAGGGAGGCGGGACAAATGGTAGCATCGCTCTAGCTCAGGGTGGGGAACCTTTTTTCTGCCACGGGCCATTTGGATATATAACATTTGCGGGCCCTACAAAATCATCAACTGAAAACTCAGCCTGGCCCTGACCGGTTTGGCTCAGTGGATAGAGCGTCGGCCTGCGGACTGAAGGGTCCCAGGTTCGATTCTGGTCAAGGGCATGTACCTTGGTTGCGGGCACATCCCCAGTAGGGGGTGTTCAGGAGGCAGCTGATTGATGTTTGTTTCTTATCGATGTTTCTAACTCTATCCCTCTCCCTTCCTCTCTGTAAAAACTCAATAAAATATATTGAAAAAAAATCAGCCTGCGATATTTAATCAAACAATTAACTCACCCCTAACGCCTTGGCAAATGATTTCGAGGGTCTTGTAGGGCCCGTGGGTCGGGTGTTCCCCACCCCGCACTAAAGCCCAAAGAGAGGTGTAGACCCCCGGGAGGGATGCCGATACAGTCCACTCTGCAGCCAAACTGAGCTTCGTGTGCAACCCCGAGCTTTGTCGATCGGCAGCCTCCGCGTCAGAGCCTCTAGCTGTGCCCATGGCCTGTGCCCTGGGCCGGAAAGACTACCCGGCCTTCCCGTCGTATGCTCACAAGCGCTGCCCTTCACCTTTGGCTTTCATGGGCTGATTTTGCAAAGAGAATATGAGGAAGTTAGAGTTCAGGGGTTTGCAGTCCACACTCAAAGTGGGCCAGCCTCTGCCTTGTCCTAAAACCCGGTCACACAAAACTCAGAATTTCCAATGACCCTCTGCTGCCCACGACTAAAGTCCATTCAGGCCCACTCAAGACCATGCCCATCCACCTGCCAATCCTGCTGCACCTTGGCCTCTACCCACCTTCCCTTCAGAGTGGAAAGGGCACTGAGCCCAGCTCTCTAACCAGCCAGCCGGGTCGTTCTGGCCAAATGCTCCTCAGCTACACCCCACACCCTTCCCACCTGCCTCAGCCACGCTCCTTGCTGGGACACCTGCTAAGTCCTCTGAGCAGACTTCCTTGGGTGCCCACAGCTCTGTGATGCCTCTTGCATCTCCCCTAGTCTGCGTTGTTTCTGAATGATGCACGAGGCTCAGGCCCCAATCTGGGCCCCTGGGGAGCAAGCTCTCATCTCCACAGTCCCCGGGGAGTAACACGGGTGCTCTGTGAATATGTGTTGGCTTGTTCCCAGGACAGTGACTCCAAAACTTTAACACGTGCGTAAGGTGCCTGGGATTGTCGCTGAAGTGCAGACCCTGATCACAGGGCTGGGCGGCTGCAGCCTCCTGTGCTGCTGGCCCGGGGACCACGCTCTGAGGAGCAAGGCGCCTGGAAACGCGCAGATGCTCCCTCCATAGCTCTCTCGGGAGCCCGTGACTCTCCGGGCAGTGGGGCCAGCACCTCCAGGGGCACCCTTGGTCGGGGCTCCGTACCTCAGAGGTGGTGAGGGACTGGATCTCCCTGGGCAGCTCCACGGCGTGCTTGTTGAAGTAGTCCATGGTGATGGCGTTGTTCCAGTAGCTCAGGTTGTTCTCCGGGTTGGCCGCCTTCTTCTTCCTCCTCAGGCAGCACACTGTCAGCAAGACCGCTGTGGAGAGAGTCCAGGTTAGAGAGGGAGGGGGACAAGCACGGAGCAGCATTCCCGAGTGACAGAGGGCAGTCCCCAGGAGTGCGGTGATGGCCACCCAGTGAGCCACTGACCCCACTCATTAATTCATGTGTGCGCTCATTCAACAAATACCCACGTATGCTGAGTGCCTGTGCCAGGTGCTGGGGTGGAAGAAAGACAAGGATGCCCTGCTTTTGTAAGCTTCCCCTCTAGGTGTGTATGGAGGGTGCAGAGGGGTCAGACAATCTATGCATAATAAACAAGGAATGAATAAGGTGAATTCAGATAGTGACAACTGTTCAGAAAAATAAAACGGGTGAAGGGAGAGAGACAATGGAGGTGAGCTGGGGGAGAGAGTGCGTTAGAGTCATCACGGATGGTTTCCCTAGGAGGTGAACTAGAGCTAAAAATAGAATGGGGGGGTGCTAGCCACGTGCAGAACAGGGGGCAGTGTTTTAGGTAATGAAAACAGCATGTGCAAAGGGCCTGAGGTAGAGACAAGCTTGATGTGTGAGAAAAGACTGGCACGGCTGGAGTGGGGTGAGTGTGGAGGAGCGAGGCAGGAGATGAGACCAGAGCGTTGTGTCCATAGACTGTGAGGCAGGAGGCTGGGCTGTAACTTCAGTTATCTGTGGGCACTGCAGCGCCATGCCTGAGTCTGCTCCAAGAAAAGGCCACGCTCATTCAGTGGGAGGAGAGCTTGGCTGCAGAAAAGGCACGTGTGTTCTGAGTGGCTCTGCTGGACTGACGAGGGGAGGGGAGCAGAGAGAAGGGCAGAGCCAAACGAGCCCACAGGCGGCCAAGAGCAAACCCTGACACCTGGACTCCCATGTCTGTTCACTGTCCATGATTCTGCCTCACAAAGACACTCTGAAGGCGGAGGCAGCACATTCGGGCCTGGTGGGGCTCAACACAGCCTGACGTGCAACCTGTCTGTTCAACCTCTGAGACTTGGGGTCCCCAGGGAGGAATACATTTGGATGTTGCTGATAAACCAGGTGACAGAGTGACTTGGGCCAACAGGGAGGCCTCCGCGGTGGGAGAGCCGGGATGGCTGTCTAGGCTCGCACGTAGAACAGGTGATGCAATGCCAAGGGTGACAGGATCCCTCTTGGAGGGAAGCCCGTAAGTGAAGACCGGGCATCTCCTGCCCAGGCTCGCCATCGCCAGGGCCTGTAAGGTGGCTGAAGCTTCAAGCCAGGGGTGGGCAGGGTGCACCCAACAGCCTGGAGGTGCCAACCACCTGTGCTGGGGAGAGGGGGCCCCAAGCTGAGCTGGCCCAGAAGCTGGACCCATAGTGACAATGGCCACCAGGGGGCAGCAGAGGACCATCTCTGTCCACAGCAGCCAACTGGCCAGCACCAGGGAGCCTGTGTGTGCCAGGGTGTGGGGCAGCTGCAGAAGCTGGCACCCACACAGCTGCGACCTCAGGGCCCACACCCAGCCCTCTCAGATGCAGGAATTCTCCTGGAGGCAGGAATTCTGTAGCTCTCATCCCAGGTGCCATCTCAACCTGAGACCTCAGACAAGGTCAAGAGATCAGGCAAGTCTCCATGCCTTCCAATCTGCTTTGATCAGGAAGACTTTAATTTGCTCACCATTCTTCTGGGTCCCCTTAAAAGGTTTTAAAATAGGAAGGAAATGTCTGAATGTTTGAGCTATAAGAAATTTTAGTCTGGCTGGTATAGACTTAACATTTGTGCATTTCCTCCTCCTTCCCGCCCTTCCTTCTGAAGAGTCCTTTCAACTGGTTGAAGGGAATGGGGGGGGAGGGGGCGGTGAAGCTGCAGAATGCAGCCTGAAAATCTGCTAACTTAGGGCACCGCCTTACTCCACAGACGAGAAGGCCATGGCCAGAGCACCTGGCGGGCTGGCCACAGGTCACAGGTGTGAGTGGCAGGGCCAGGGCCAGTCTCCATTCTTCACTGTCCCTGCTTTCCACTTGCTCCTGGGACTGAGTGTGCGAGAACCTGGGGGAGTCAAACTGGTGGCAGCTGCAGAGGGTAGAGAAGGGCGAGGCTGCCATGGAGCCAGGCTGTGCACCTGGGCCGGCACAGGTTGCAGAATTAGGTCCCTACCCCTCCCGCCCTAAGTCCTGTGCGAAGGCTGGCCCTGGTAGGGTGGCCTGAGACAGGGACTTCTGTTCTCACCTCTCTCTCCTTCATGTGTTGTGAGTGCTCCTGTCCTGACTGCATCTCTCTCAGCAGCTCCCAGGGCCGCTCAGGTGCACTTCCCTGCCACATGGGAGCCGGCCTGGCGACAGAGCCGGGGCTTGGAGTCCAAAGACCTGCGTTCAAGCCTGGCTCTGCCACGTGTTAGACTAGGCAAGGCACTTCACCACGCTGATCAGCAGGGGCCTCACAGGTTTGTAAGGAAAGTTAGAGACCAGGAACGCAAATGCCTACACGCTGCCTGACACACAACAGGTGCGTGATTAAGTCTCCTCGTTCTCCCAGCATCCTCCACACAGAGACCCAGGAAGAACACTGGGCTGCATGACTCAAGGCCACGGGCGGCTTAGAACTCTCGTTATTTCAGCGACTGACTGTTCATCCAGGAAAGGAAAGTACAGCTCAGACGCGTGGCATCTCTGATGTGTCCCCAGCGCTGACCTAGGTGCCTTATCGCCCAGTTTAACCCACGAAACGGCTGTGGAGGAAGCTGCTGTTACCCACCCCCCC
>NW_006287951.1:1506287-1528029 GCF_000327345.1 Myotis davidii | reverse complement strand
TCCAGAAGAGGAACCGGAAGCTCCTGGGTATTAACACAGCTGGCCCTGCTCACCCAGCTCGTCCCTGGGACTTGAACCCCGGTCTCTGTGACCCTCGGGTTGATGCCTGCCGGCCCATCTTGCCCTGGACTCTGGAGGGGATGCGCCTTAGCACACGAGGTGCTTTGCACATACACAGCTCTGTGCAAACACTGGTGCTGGCCACCCCCTTCCGGTTCAGTTAGAAGCTCCAACTGCTCTGCTCCCACAAAGGCAACAGCTGTGAAGACTCCCAGGACGTCAAGATCTCACCTTCCTCACGTTCTAAAGGGGAGTGCGGGCTCAGCAAGTCCTCTGGGCCTCCTAGGAGTGCCCGTGGGGATCATCCCGGACCTGTCAGACGTGTGGCAGGAAGGAGGAGCCCAGGGATTGGAGGAAGGAGGAACAATGCTGTGTTGAGGGGGCGGCACGGTTCCAGGGATAGGTTCCCTGTGCGACAGGAAATGGATATGAACTCCTGCAGGTTCCCCGAGGACTCAACCTTTCCAAGCACCTGCTAAAGTGCCTCCCCAGGCCTGATGGAGAAGGCACAGCAAATCCTAACAGCAGGGTGAATCGTAACTGCCCCACGACCCCCGCCATGCACGCAGCACCTTCTCCATGGCAGGCACTGCGATGGGCCTTGGAGGCATCGTCTCTTTGGAGTGGGTGCTGCAGCCACGAAAATGCTTTGCTCAGACCGCCTGCTGCAGGGAGCACAGCTCAGGGATGGCCCAGCTGCTGCCCTGGACCCGCCACCGCGTCTGTGCCGACGCCGCGCTCCCTGGACTGCTCCCAGCCATGAAGACTATGGCAGATACCAGTGCTCTGCTCCTGCAGGACAGGGACGCTCCATGGCCTGAGGTCTCCACTGGCCCGTTAGAAACTCCCTTAAAATGGCACTGCAGCTCGAGACTCCTCAATCCTCCCGCCTCTCTCTCCTTTCTACTCTTTAAATATTTTAAAAATTGATTTTAGAGAGAGAAAAGGAAAGAGATAGAGATAGAAACATCGATCGGCTGCCTCCCGCAAACCCCCTACTGGGGATCGAGCCGCAACCTGAGCATGTGCCCTGACCTGGAATTGAACCGTGGCCTCCTGGTTCCTGGGCCGACACTCAACCACTGAGCCACGCCAGCTGGGCTCCTGCTCCTTTTGGAGGCGGCAGAGCTGCGCTGCAGCCTGAGGCTTCCCTGTGCTCCAGCCCCACCCTTTATATTTCACAGCCGCTGCCCCACTCGTCCGCTTGAGGCCTAACCCGTTTTGGTGTCTGCCTCCCGAAGGCCCCGGACTGACAGAGAACACTGGCCCCATGTTTCAGGGAAGAAGGCACTGGTCCAGTGGAGAAGTAACTTGTCCAAGTCTCCCAGGCTGCGAGTGGGAAGCCGGATGACGTCCAGGTGTGTTTGGTCCCCAAGCCACGTCTTCCCATCACACAGGCTCCCTCACCAGTGGTCCATGCACGTCTAACGTTAGGAAATGAGAGAGCAGGGAGCGCCCGCACACTTCGCTGTGTGCGCGACTAACAGGGCCCTGGAGGGAAGGAGGGCTCAGGAATGCGAGGAGCCAGGCTGGGGCAATCGTTTCCCTCCCTGGAGGCTGAGGGGGGAGGTCCAGGGGAGGCCTCAGCGTGTGGAAGGCGGCAAGACTGGCGGAGGCCATGGGCCTGCGGGGGGCCAGGCTGGGGACTTGCTGCCTGACTCCCCACCCTGGCCGGAAGGAATATGCCCAAGGAAGCCCAGGAGGTCCCCACCAGGGGTCGCTGGTTGGGCAGCACAGAGCAGAGCTAAGAGCCTGGGCATGACGCCTGTCAGCTGAGGACACGCCTGGACGGCCCTGCCCTGCCAAAGGCTGCTCCCTCCCTGTTCACCTGGCTCAGGAGCCCCCCAGGTCACACTTCCTTCTCGTCCTGATCTCCTCTAGTCTCTTCACTGGAAACAGTAATCTAACAGGTTTTTCTTATAAGGTCAGAGTCACGTGGGGCCTGTAGTAAAAGGTACACACACATCCAGACTTGACTGCCATTCTCAGAACAACGAAGACAGCCGAGAGCCACGCTGTGCACACCAGCGTGGTCGGTGACCCCTGCACGGATGCTCTGGTGCTGTACCCTATGGAGGAAGGGAGCGGGCGCTCTGGGGCAAGGCACAGGGCCGCACTCCGGGCCTGGTGAGGAAAGCCCGCGCAGTTGGCCTTGCTTCCTGCCCTCATCTTCCACATCCTCAGGACTGGGTGTGGCATGTGCAGGACGGGCCAGGGAGCCTGGTAAAGACACAAAACTGAGTTGGTGAGAACCCAGAGGGCTGACAGGCGAGGAAGGGTCCATGCAGCACCAGGCCCAGAGCCTCCGGCGGGAGGTGGTGGGCTGTGTGTCCTGATGGTGGCAGCAGAGACCAGCTCAGGAGCCGCATGGCTCCCCTGCCCAGCCCAGGAAGGCCTGGATCCGACCAATCCCACTCCTCAGCCATCTGAGACCCTGTGTGCGGTCTCTGGCTGGGACCTTTGGCTGCTGGTGGGGCTCAGACCTGGGTGGGCAGGGAAACTGGTGACATTCCTGTTGGGCAGGCCTGAGATGTGCTAAGACTGCCCCCTGATCCTGCCAGAGCAGGGGAGTCACCCACCCATCTGCTCAGCGGTCCCTGCCATCTGGAGTCTGGCTTCTGGAGGAGGGAGAAAAGCAGGGCCAGGGCCGGACTGAAAAGCCAGATGTGAGAGCATCTATGCATGGTCCTGTCTGCCACCCAGGCCGCCTGCAATACCTGGCAAATGGCAACGGAGGAGGCCCTTCTTGGAAGGCTGCAGAGTGAGCTTTAGGACAGATGCCGGCGTTGGGAAGGTCTGAGACAGAGCCCTAGGCCTGGGGTGCAGCTCTGAAAACCGTCTGCATACGCATGCACCTGTGCCTTGAAAGAGCACAGCGTCCTGCAGGGACAAGTGTTCTCTCTCAATGCTCCTCCTCGCTGGGCCTTCCCAGGTGAACGATGACCCTGAGAAGTCGGGGCCATGACTCAGGACACAGCTGTGTGTGGAGGCAGCCAGGGCTGAGGCAGGAGCCTTGGGGAGTGAGCTCAGAGGAGTGGAAATGCAGGACAGACGCCTAAGAAGTGGGGTCAGAGGTCCACGGGGCTACAGGGTCTGCTTTGAACACAGGTGAGTATCATCCTTGACGAAGTACCTGTCCTATCCCCAGCACCTGAAGGCTGTGCCGGAAGCATTCTCTAGGTGCTGTGTCAGGCTGTGTCCTTACTTCTGCTGCGGCTGATGTGATTATGCACGGCTGAGGCAGCTCACGGGGTTTCTGGCTTTGCAGTGAGATCTGCTCTGCTCTCACACGCACACATAGCAAAAGGACTAGAATTGCAAAGTCCAGGTGTGGCCTGTAGGGGCCAAGGGTAGATCTATTCTTGCTGTCCAGCCCAGGCAAGGAGGAAGCCGGCGGGAAGAGGGCTCTGGGCAGGGAGCACAGCACACATCTCGGACTGCCCAGTGCCTGGCACACAATGGGCACTCGGGAAATAGTGTGTTCCATCAGACAAACAGATTATACCACCAGATCTGGGTGGACTCACGTGTGATTGGGGCCCCAGGGAAGTCACTTCACCTGGTGATGTACTCCTCACCTGTAGGGTGCGTTCCTTGCCCAGTGTGTTTGTTTCTCTTTATTTTATTCCTCTGGTGAGTCTGTTTTAAGGCTGGAATGGTTAAAAATAATGGGCACTCACTTTGTAAACTAGAGCCTCTGGGCACATGTGAAGGATGGAAAATTAGAAAGCTGTCTCCAGTGTGGTTACTTCTTACTATGACCATGATTAATTATTTATTGGCTAACAGTGCAATATTTTCTCATTGTCATTCTTTGTGTGTGTGTGTGTGTGTGTGAGTTTTTTTTAAATCCTCACCTGAGGATATTTTTCCCTTGATTTTAGAGATACTGGAAGAGAGAGGGAAAGACAGAGAGAAATATCTATGTGAGAAAAACACATCAATTGGTTGCCTCCTGAATACACTCCAACCAAGGCCAGGGAGGAGCCTGCAACTGAGGTACATGCCTTTGACAGGAGTTGAACTGGGACCCTTCGATCTGTAGGCTGATACTCTATCCACTTAGCCAACCAGCTAGGGCTCATTCTTCTGTTTTAGAAGTGGACAATCAGATTTAAGAATAAATGTGTGGCCCTAACCCAGGGGTCCTCAAACATCGGCCCGCAGGCCATATGCAAATACAAATATTGTATTTGTTCCCGTTTTGTTTTTTTACTTCAAAATAAGGTATGTGCAGTGTGCATAGGAATTTGTTCATAGTTTTTTTTTAAACTATAGTCCGGCCCTCCAATGGTCTAAGGGACAGTGAACTGGCCCCCTGTTTAAAAAGTTTGAGGACCTCTGCCCTAACCGGTTTGGCTCAGTGGATAAAGTGTCAGCCTGTGGACTCAAGGGTCCCAGGTTCGATTCCAGTCAAGGGCATGTACCTTGGTTGCGGGCACATCCCCAGTAGGGAGTGTGCAGGAGGCAGCTGATCGATGTTTCTCTCTCATCGATGTTTCTGGCTCTCTATGCCTCTCCCTTCCTCTCTGTAAAAGATGAATAAAATACATTAAAAAAAAAAAAAAGAATACATGTGTGGCCCTGGCTGGTGTGGCTTGGTTGGCTGGAACGTCGTCTCGTGCACCAAAAGTGTTGCGGGTTCAGTTCCCAGTCAGAGCACATGCCTTGGTTGTGGGTTCAATCCCTGGTTAGGCATGTATGGGAGGCGATCTATTGATGTTTCTCTCTCACATCAAAGCCTCTCGTGCTGATGTTTCTCTCTCTCTTTCAAATCAATAAACATATCCTCGGGTGAGGATTAAGGAAAAAAGAAAAGAATACACGTGTGTTTCCATGAGCGATAATAAAGCTGCCTATTGAAACAATACAACCTGCAACCTGCAAATATGCTCACCTCTGTGACCTGGGTCCCTGAGCAGACAGGCTGCCACCCTGACATGGGAGTCTGCTCTGCTCTCCCACTGGAAGGAGACAGAAAGCGGGAGCGGCGGCTCCTGGAGAGGATCCAGAATCCAGATTAAGCAGATCTGGTGGAGCGCAGTGCCAAGCAGGAACGATGCCACGTTAAAGGCACACACTCCTGACTGACGGCCAGACGACCTGCCTCACGGCCTCCTGTGTGTACAGGTTCTGGGGCTGGGCTCCTCCAGAGAGTGGGTGAGCCCAGGGTGAGACATGCCGATCAGAGCAACCGCCAACGCTGACGCCAGGCTGCGCTGCCTGAACAAAGAACCATCGCGCCCCTCTGCATGGCTGGGCATGTGGACGCTGTCCTCTCCCTTCTGGGGGGGCGGGATGGGCTGGGGCCACTGGAAGGGCTGTAATGGGGGCAGGGCCAGGACCATGCAGCCCGTGGAGCAGTGGTTCTCAACCTTCCTAATGCCGCAACCCTTTCATACAGTTCCTCATGTTGTGGTGACCCCCAACCATAAAATTATTTTCGTTGCTACTTCATAACTGTAATGTTGCTACTGTTATGAATCGTAATGTAAATATCTGATATGCAGGATGTATTTTCATTGTTACAAATTGAACATAATTATAGCATGGTGATTAATCACAAAAACAATATGTAATTTTAGATGTTTTCCGATGGTCTTAGGCGACCCCTGTGAAAGGTTTGTTCAACCCCCAAAGGGGTCACGACCCACAGGTTGAGAACCGCTGCCGTGGAGGGACCTGCAGGAACAGGGCAAGCAGCTTGGGAAAGAGAAGACTGACCTCGAGAGCCGTTTCAAATGTTTTCGGGCCGACAGACTGACTGGTTCTGTGTAGTTTCAGAGGGCATGGCTTAGGGCAGAGTGAAAATTACAAGGAGGCAAATTCTGGCCCCCAAGAGAGCAGGGTAACAACCCGAGGGAGAACGGGCTGTCCCGAGTGAGCACACAGGGGTGCCTCACCCGGAGGGTTCGGAGGGAGGCCGGATGGTAGCTGAGTGGGGTGAGGTCAGTGAGCACCCTTGTGAGGTTATCAGAGAAACTGAGCATCTAGGATCAAGCACCTGGTGAAGACATAAAGGCAGCCCTCGGTCCTGAGCGATGACAGCAGGCTCTCTATGGAGACACCGGGGTTGGGGGGGGGTAATGAGGGGGGAAGCAGCAGTAAGAAGTGCCGGTCACCTGGGGAGAGCCCTTCTGCACCAACACCAGTGGGAGCAGAGGACAGTGATGAGTCCACGCGGCGTCCAGCTCACACCCGTGAACACACAAAACTGGGGAGTGAACAGCTCAGTTCGCAGGTAACTCTGAAGCCTCAGCTTAGCTGCAGGCACTGTTTCCCCAGGGCTAACAACTTCCTGCAAGACCACAGCTGCTCTGCCCTTCTTTCTTGGGGGAGAGAGACAGAAGGAGGGGAAGAGATGCGGGAGGGGAGGAAAGACAGGAAGAGATGTGGACGGGATGTAGGAGAGGAGGTGAGGTCTCTGCTGTAATTTGCAAGTGCCCAGTCTCACCCAGGCTCCCCGCTGCCGCTGCTGCGTCACTACAGGCAGTCGCAGGCGACCCTGGAGGGCAGGGTGGTGTCGTGGCACGGGCACTAGGCTGGAAGACAGGCTCTGTGGGCTCTCTCCCAGCCTGCCTCTCGCTAACCCTGGGGTCTCGAGTGAACCACAATGCCCTCCAGTTTGGCATTTCTTCCTGCAACGTGCAGGGTAAACTGGACTCCCTGTGGGGTCCTCCCTGCCCCTGGGAGCTGTGCCTGTATGACCAGTGGGCATCGAGCTGTGACTGGCAGAGCCAAGGACCAGGGGCAGGGAGAACCATAATCCCTGTCATGCCACCTGTTTCCTGGGATTCTGAACAGCTTTGCCGCCCACCTGGTGGAGACTGTCCAACCCTGGGCCAGGGGGTTCTGAGGACGGGCAAGTTGGTGTGGAGGAGGGAGAGGAAGGGGAGGAGTGGGGACGGCACTCACAGCAGGAGGAGATGGGCACGCTGATGGCCAGGACCACCCAGGCAATGTCCATCTTGCTCAGGCAGATGGTGGCTCTGTGCTGGGGGGAGTCCCCTTCGGCCACGTGGGAGATGTTCCCGGCGGGGCCAGGCTTCCAGGTCCCCGCAGGGACCAGGCGGTTGAGGAAGTTCCCTGTGGCCGTGGACACCACTGTGGACAGAGGACGGGGCAGCCGGGCAATCATGCTCGGGGCGGCCACAGCCTCCTCCTCGGCTTGGGGGACAGTGCTTTCTGAGGCTCCGGGGGGGTGAGCGGGGGCCCGCGGGGCTGAGGGTGTCGCTGAGGATGTTCCCTGAGGAAGCCCCTCGGGAGGGGCGGAGACGCTGGCATCGAAGGCAGCCTGGGGGGGCCCCGGGGCCGCCGTGGAGCCCCCTGAGCTGGCGGACAGAGGCCTGCCGGTCCCAGGGGTGACAGGGAGCCAGGAGTCACTGTGGCTGGAGCTGTCGTGGGGGTCACCGCGAGGGCGCGGAGAAGGCACTGGGGCAGGTTTTGGGCTGGCGGGGGCGCCTGAGGCTGTGGCGGAGTCTGGCTGCCCTCCTGGGCTGGTGAGGGTCGGACCACCCCCCTGGTCTGCTCTAAGGCCCGGCTTGCCTTCCGTGCGCACCAAGGGGGTGGTGCCTGGTGCCCATGTGGTCCTGCTGGGCACCGTGGCTGCGGCCACCATCTGGGGCTGTGGCGACGAGGAGGAATTCCAGGGGGCGAGGGTGGAGGGCTCGGGCTCTGCGGACCCTGTGGCGTTGCCTCTGAGGACCTGAGAGGCTCTCACCCCCTGGTGCTTCTGCCCCAGGTGTGCGGAGCTCTGATTCCTGCCCCGCGGGCCTTCCTTTCTTCCCGAGGGGCCCCCAAGTGCGGGCAGGACGGGGCGGGATGAACCACCAGCCCCTCTTCGGGCAGAGCCGGGTGGTCTGGGGGGCCTGCGTGTGGCCCCCCGGGTGGGTGCTGGGCTGGGGCGGCTGGTGGCTGCAGGCGGCTTTGTCAGCAGGATGGTGGGCCCAGCCTCTCCCAGGGGGCGGCCCTCTGGGTGGGAGGTGGCCGTGGCTGTGGCTGTGGCCGCAGGAAGGGGCCCTGTGCTCAGGGGGCCGTCAGCATGGTGGACGGTTGCCGTGGCCATCGTGGTGGAGGCGGTGTTTGCAGGAGGGTATCCCTCTGGATAGGGTGTTGCTGCTGCCACGGTGGCTTCAGCCTGTGAGAAGGGCCCATCAGGACGGGGGCTCAAGGTCATGCTGGAGGGGGCGGCCGCCAGGGCGGAGCGACTGGTGGAGCTGAGCGGTGGGGTCACCATGGTGCCGGGAGGCAGGACCTGAAGAGAGTTCCTGGAAGATGGTTCCTGGGCAGCAAATGCCAGAGCTTCGGTCAGCGCCAAGGTCAGGAGGAAGCCTTGAGGGAGACAGAGGGCAGAGGTGAGGTGCCGGGAGAGGCTGGGGGCCCGGGCCTTCCTAACCCGAGAACCTGTGACCCCCGAACTCAGGGGATGCCCCCGAGCATCCCCGAGGTCCAAATGGAGACAGCTGGCCTGCCCCGCCCAGGAGCGGCCTTGGGCCTGATCCCGACCTGTGAACTCCTGCTTGTTCCCATGAGCCCCTGGGTCCTTCTCACCCTTCCTTCAGCCCTGCTGGCCGCCCAGCAATGGCGGAGCAGAAACCATTTCCATCTGGCCACTCTCTCGGGGACCCTCCCCCACATGCCAGCAGGGCTGATGGCCAGCTCCTGGGACAGTCAGCGGGGTTAATGCATCCTGGTCTTTCCAGCACTCAGGAAAGATATTCCCCAGACTTTCCCACCAGGAATGTTCCAGGGGTTAAAATCCTCCCAGCTGGGAAGATATGACTGGAACCCTGCTTGTGTCAGTCTCCCAGTGTCAGAAAATCTGTTTGCCTCTGCACGCTCTAAAGTCAGTTTTCTCTAGAAGGACCGTTCAGTGACCTCTTAGCCATTTCTTTTTTGGATGCAGAGTGAACCTCTGGTACAATGAGTGGATACTGCCGTCCTGGCTGCAAAGGATTTTCACCCAGAGGGAGACACGTAGCTGTCACAGTGCAAGGGGCCCGGGAAGTAAGTTAGTGCAATGCCCTCATTTCCCAGAGCGGGGAGGGAAGTGACTTGTCCAAGAACACACAGCTGGTGGGGGACAGAGTCTGGATCTTAGCTCTTATTTCAAAAGCAACTTTCCATTTGCAGCATAAAAACTGCTACAATGTCACAGTGCCCAAATACCTCCAGCCTCCACTGTCACCTTCAACATGGAAATCAGGCCCCAGTTGACCTCTCCTCCTGGGCACGAAAGGTTAACCCCTGAAGACGAAGGGCAGCATACTGTCACAATAGCTGTGCAAGGCCTTCCTCTCAGCAGATGCAAATTTTCACCCAAGGCCCTTTGTTCTGGCCTGCTCACTCTGCTCCCCACCTTTGGGGCTCTGGGCCTCTTTGCATATCATTTGCATTGTTTTGCATAATGGCCCCTGAGGTTCTAATTCCAAATATATAAGAGAGACTAAACCTAAAATCTAGCTTGACGTGCTTTAAATGTGCACCCGGTTTTTATAGCATGTCGGGATAAGGACGAGTGTGTGCGGGGTGGAAACCCAGAGACCGATGGGAGCCCAGATGTCCACGCAGGCCTCCTCCTACCCAGAATTCCAATGCATCCATGATCCCAGGACCCAGGGGGAAGGAAAGGCCCTGCTCCTTATGTTTGTTTGGTCGGGTGCCCACTGTCCATATTGGGCATGACATTTGCATCCGGCAAAGGCGAGGAGGGAATTGGTGAAGAGAGCAAAGGCTAAAATGAACGGAGTGCTTCCTACCCATCACGTGCTGCTCGCAGGGCTAGGCCTGTCCTGACACAGTCCTCACAACCACCCGGTGAGGCAGGTGCTATTAGCTCCCTGCTGTGCCCGAGGAAAGGACAGAGAGGTGCAGGACCAGCCCTCTCACTCAGCTGGGGAACGGTGGGCTGAGATTTGAACCTGGCTGCCTGGCTCTCGGGTCTACAGTCTCAACTTTCTCTCAATGCCCACCCCGCGGGCTGCTCTGTACAATCAAATGCAATGACCCACAATCTTTTGGGAACTGATTTTCTATCATCGGTCTTTTGACTCTTCTTCCTTCTTACCTGTGTTCTTCTTTCTCCACTTCAGGACTCTATAGGACACACTGGGTGTTCTTTGAACAATCCAGCCAATTAACTGTATTTCACAACTAACGGGGGTGGAAGGAGGGGACTTGGAGTAGTACAATAAGCGGGCTGGAAATCCCTGCTCTAATTCTCTCCTCTTCCCTGAGCCTGGTATCCCATTGCTTAGTTAATTAACTTAGGTAAAATTTTTCTCTTAAAATTGCTTACTCACACATACAAGACATATGGATACATTTCCCCTTACACATAAAAACAGAGTTCTAGCTCACTTTCCTTGTACAGTGGGGCCTTGACTTACGAGCTTAATTCGTTCTGTGATGGAGCTCGTAACTCAAATTACTCCTCTGTCAAATCAAAAAGTGAACGAGTGAGACACGTGATGCTGGGCTGATGTTGTGGCGTTCACTGTGACGTTTGCTGCGCCAACTAGCAGTGGGGTATCTGAAGCTGGCTTGTAACCCGAATTTTAGCTCGCAACTCAAAGCAAAAAATCAGCTGAGAGACATGGCTATCTTGAAAAACTCTAAGTCAAGGCCCCACTGTAATGTAAAACATGTTCTTCTAAGTAGAGCATCCCTCCCCATTAACTAGGTTTCTACTGCCAGCGATTTGTCCTCTGCCTCTACACCCCACGGCACCATCGACGGCGTCTGAGAAGCCTTCTAAGCCACCCACGCCCATCGGTAAGCAGCAGGCAGCTTGGCCCTCCCCAGTGTGTGGTATTTGCAAGTTCTTGGCACTCTTCTCACCAGGAGGTGGAGTGTGCCTCCCTCCTGTTGAACCTTGTGGACCAGTGTGACCCTCTCAATGAGCAGAACGGAACAGAAGTGACACCACATGAGTCCGAGGCCAGAGTAGAATGGGTCACACAGCTTCTGCAGGTTTCTTTTGGGGGCCTCAGCCCAAATGTAAGGGCTGCCCTGTGGAGGGAGTGGAAAGACCATGTGGAGAGTGAGAGGGGGCTCAGCTGCCCCAGCCCCAGCCAGGCCTCAGACATCAGCGTGAAGAGAGTATGGCCCCGGCCCAGAGCTGCTGGATGGCAACCGCACAACAGGCCCTAAGTGGGAGCCCCCAGCTGAGCCCAGTCAACCCTAACATTTGTGAATAAAATAGCTTACTCCTGCCCTAACCGGTTTGGCTCAGTGGATAGAGCATCGGCCTGTGGACTGAAGGGTCCCAGGTTCGATTCCGGTCAAGGACATGTACCTTGGTTGTGGGCACATCCCCAGTAGGGGAAGTGCAGGAGGCAGCTGATCGATGTTTCTCTCTCATCGATGTTTCTAATTCTCTATCCCTCTCCCTTCCCCCTGTAAAAAAAAATCAATAAAATACATTAAAAAAAAATAGCTTACTCCTTTCAGCCACTGTTTGGGGTGGTTTGTTGGCAGCCACAGATAACCAGACACGTGGAAATTTAGCTTCTACACCTGAAGTTCCAACAACACTAGAAAAGAGTATCCACAGCACACCGAGTCTGACCCTCGGGGAGCCTGCCTCCTACAGCGCAGTAATGTACCATCTTGCCGGGAAATGAGCTTTTCTAATTTCAAGAGGATCGTCTTATGATTGGAAGGGACTTTTAATTAGGACTCTCTGATATCTAACTCTCTCACCTGATGGACGAGAAGGCTGAAGCCCAACACAAGGAAACAACTTGCCCTGGCCCAGGCCAGCTCTCTGGGGTTAGGGCTGCGAGGGACCTGGGCCAGTTCACTGTCTCCCCATCCCACCAACACCCTGCACGTACAGTGCTCTCCTTCCATCACTGTGACCCCAGTATTCCAGGGGCTCTGAACTTCAATGTCCCCTTTAATTTATGACCAAACATAAATTCATTCCTTGGAGCAGCTTCTCTTACTCAGAAATACAGACAATTCATTACTGCAGGGTAAGTTAGGTGACTGCTCTTAAGCAGTACTCATGCCTGTGACCCTGGCTTCTTTATGAAAGCGAGGAGTTTTGGGTACAAATCTTTGCTGCTGCCCTCTCTCCAGGCAGCCATATTCCAAATTCTATCAAGTCTTGCTAGACATGTGGCTCTGGCCACAGGGCTAAAGGTCAGGTTCTGCTTGGTGATTATAGCTACCTGATGCCATCACCTGGTTCCAGAAATGCCTGGAGATCACTGACTCAACAGTTGAACGGATGAGGTCTATGACTGTGTTTCCCAGAGTACAATCTCAAAGCACTGCAAGTAAGAAATCCATGTGAGATGGGCCCAAGTGCCCCAGACACACCTGTGACCTCTGGCAAGTGTGAATTTAAATACCTTGTGCTGCAGCTCTGGGGCTGACAGATCACAGCTCCCTAACAAAGACACATAGGTGCACGCGTGAACACACACACACACACACACCCCACAGGCCCTCTCCTGGGAGCAGGAAATAGGCAAAATGATAAACTTGCCGCCCAAGACTTCCCATCACATCCATGCTAACACAGGGTTAAGTCATTTGTCTATGGCCAAAGCAGCCACCAGGTAGCAGTGCTAGAATTTAAAACCCGGTTTCTCTGACCCTAGCTGCTTGAGACCCCAGGGACAGAGATTTCTGATCCAAAGCAATGTCCCACGTGAGCAGGGGAGCGCTTTGTGCAGACAGGCAATGACAGAACAGCTGTGATGATCCCAATTAAAAACACAGCTCCCAGTGAGCGGTGGGTCTGTGTTCCCTCCCCTGGGACCTGGGCGGGTGGTGGCGATGGCTGCGGAGATGCTATGTGACTGCTGAGGCCAGGCATAAAAGCGACAGCTCCTTCCCGGCTCCCATTCTTGGTGCTTGCTCTCAGAGGCCAGCCCCACGCTGTGAGGAGCCCATGAAGGGGCCCAGGATGAAGGAACGGAGGCCCCTGGCCTTCAGTCCCAGCTGGATTTCCAGGGGACAGCCAGCACCAACTGCCGGCCACGGGCCGAGCCATCTGAGAGTGGGTCTCCCAGCCCCAGTCCAGCTCCCCCAGGGGTCTCGGTGGAGCAGAGGCAAGGGCTCCCTACCCCAAGTACAGATTTATGAGCAGAATGAATGGTTAGTGTTGTTAGGCCACGAAGGTTTGGGGTTCGCGAGGCAGCAACAGTGACTGGAATACCCTCTGTGTAGAAGGGAAGTTGCTGCTCGTCCAGTGGCCACTCTGGGGTTCGACACCAGTCTCTTGTGCCGGAGCTCAACAGGCTCGTTTGGATTTGGATCCCCTACTGGTCTGTGCTCCTGCCCAGACTCAGGGAAAGGGAAACACCCAATTCTGGGCTCTTTCTACAGCATCACGAGTTCTCTGTCTACAGCTTCCCAGGAAGAAAGGAGCAAATGTGTCCCAGGAGTGCCACGAAGCTTCTGGCATACCTGCACTTTGTGGGCTGGGAGGAGGCTAGAGGCTGGTGCATGGGGTTCGCATGTTGAAGACATGCCTTTAATATGCGTATGTATGCAGCATATGTATAGAGCAGGTGGAGCCCACACATTGAAGACATGACCATTTCCTTCACGGAACTGCCAATTTACAAGGGAAGAAAATCAACTATGACAGGGGCACAAACTCACACAACAAAGATGTTCTCTCAAAGACTTTCCCCAAACAATGACAATGAGAGTCAGAATGAGATGCCTGAAAAGGTCAACTCGGCTTCTAATAAAAGAACAGGGTCCTTAGCATTCAGGGGACATCTCGCTGACATCACGGGAAAGAACACAAATGCACCGCCAATCCAGACTGCCCCGTGTTCTCCCAAATAATAGGAAAAGGCTCTTAAAAATGTTCCATGTTTTACAGCACAAAACCCAACAAACACTACCTCAGCCAGGTGGTCAAGGTCAATGCCAACAGCGATGAAGTCACGGCGAGTACCCTCGATAGGAAAGTGGCACTTAACCTTGGCAGTTTCCCGCCATCAAACCTACAGCCCCAGTCTAATCATGAGGAAAACACTTAACCCAATTAGGGAACATTCTAGAAAATATCTGACCAGTACTCCTCACAGTTGTCAAGGTCATCAAAACAAGGAAAGGCTGAGAAACTGTCACAGCTACAAGGTACCTAAGGAGACAGAAGGGCTCAATGTAATGGGGTCCCCAGGTAGGGGTCCTGGCACAGGAGAAGGACCTAAGGGAAAAACGAGGCAATGAGAGTAAAGAATGGGTTCAGTTAAATAATAATCTATCGGTTTAGCTCCTGAGCCGTGACAAACGCGCCAGAGCAATGTGAGATGCTAGCAGCAGAGGACACTGGGTGCAGGGTATATAGAAACTCTCTGACTTACCTTTGCAACTTTTCTGCAAGTTTAACATTATGCCAAAGTTAAAAAAAATGGGGAAAAAATTGTTCTGCAGAGGTGAGACAGCGGGGACAGGGTGAGGACATCGCAGGGGGGAAGTCCTGGAGGGGGACTTAGCTGAAGGGAGGTTTGCAGGCAACGTTGCCAGCTCCTTGGGTGAGATCTGCACCCACAGACCCACTCTGGATCCCACTTAGAGAAAGAGGAGAAAAATCCCATGAGCATGGCTGCCTCGATCTATATTCCACCCGAGTCTCACCTTTCTTAATATTCGCAGAGTCAACGCGTGGAGCTTGGAGGTGAAATGGTCAGGGAGTCTAACAACCTGAACACACAGTTTTTTAACCCGTTCAAATTCCAACCGAGGGGTCAGGGTAAAGGCTACCCACATGATAGAAACAGTTACGACCTTCCTGACCAGGGAAGCGGCTGCGTGGAAATCAGAGCGTCTTTCTCTTCGCCAAGGGCCGCACTGCCCTGACCCTCACACATGGAAGGCAGACGTGGTGTTGGCACCAACACACCCATCCTCCCTGAGCACTTCTGCCCACACCCCTCTCCTGCTGGGCACCCAACTTGAACTGTCACTGTGTCGTGACAAGGTCAGGGTCCCTCGTCTCTTCTGGACAGAAACTGGGCTCCCTGTCCAGTGCTCCCTGGCACGCTGTTCCCATCCATGTTGTGACCCATAGAGCCCGCAGTGGCGAGGCTGGAAGGCATGAGCCTGGGGTCAGTGGGATGTAGGATCAATCAGGTGAGTTGTAGTGGGACCTCAGGCAGCTTTGCTTTCCTCGGCTGTAGAATAAGGATGACAACGCCTGGCTTTAGGTCACTGTCAGGGGTGGGGATGTGAGGCTGAGGGGTGGAGAGGCCCCACGCAGTGCCAGGTATGCATCAGGAGGTAACTGTGGTTTTCGTTTCTGCTGCATTTAGGGGACTCCCTGGGGCTGGGAGGTTCCTGAGCACTGAGAGCCCCAGAACTGGGCTCCCTGTCTGACTCGCATTAGGAGCACAGTTTTCTGGAAACTGTGAGAATAAAAGAATACTTAAACACTAGGAAGTAATTCCACGCACTTGAGTTATTTGCAGCCGAATGCTTACCACAAAATTAGAGATATTTACTTCTTTGCAGACAATGTCAACAACAGGAAGCAGTAGGTAATGTGTGTCCGGTGATGTGACAGTATGGGTGCGTGTGGGCGTGTGCACATGTGTGTATTTGTCCCTTTTATACTTTGCTTGTTTCAGTGATTAACAAGTGGTTCAAACATCCAGCCCGTATGGCAGAGAGAGACAGGAGAAGGCTGAGATGGACCCACTGCCTGCACATCCCTCCCAAGACCCTAGTGCAGTGGTTCTCAACCTTCTGGCCCTTTAAATACAGTTCCTCATGTTGTGACCCAACCATAAAATTATTTTCGTTGCTACTTCATAACTGTAATGTTGCTACTGTATTGAATCGTAATGTAAATACCTGATATGCAGGATGGTTTTAGGCGACCCCTGTGAAAGGGTTGTTCAACTGCCAAAGGGGTCGCGACCTACAGGTTGAGAACCGCTGCCCTCGTGCATGCTGCACCCACGCTGCAGGTTCCATTCCTGCAACATAAGCAAACTGGCCTTCATTTCCTCCCAAAGCTATAAAGGGCTGGGTAAGGTGTTTGCCAGGACTTGGGTTGTAGGGACGAGTCCCACCCAGCATTGGCTTCCTGGTGCAGGGGGTGTGCGCTGGAAGGTTCTGACGAGAGCCATGGGGAAGGAGGACAGACAGGAGGACACAGTTGGGAGGCAGTCCCATCAAGGGCCCTGAGGCCCTGGAGAAGCCCATGGTGTCTCCCACAAACCCAATAACAACGCCTCTGTGCAGAGCCCGCAGACCCGCTCCTGGGGTCTGGTCCAGTGCGCTCCTCACCTGAGGAAGCCCTTGGACCGTCCTGGGACCCGCGCACACCAGCGTCTGTCTATCCTTCCTTCTGATTCCCCAGAGCCAGGAGCAGGAGGAAAGACAATGGCCCCCGCCCTTGCTGAGGGTCACCGACTACACAGAGCCCTGGGGCTGTTCACCTGACACCCTGCGGCTTGCTGACAGTCTGCAGTGACATTTCTCAGCACCCCTCCCCCTCACTAAAGAGCTTGCTGAGGACGCTGGCAGGGCTGGTGGCCGTGTCTGAGAGGAGGGTGGGCAGGCAGAGGCCCACGTGGAAGCTGACGGCAGAGAAGGTGCCTGCTCTCTCTGGCACACAGCTCGCCTGCTCCTGAGCCCTGTAATCTTCTCCCGGAGCGTCCTGCTGTTCACCTGACACCATGCTCGCAGGCCCGCCGGGCGGCTGGCTGCAGGCCGTATGGCACTGCCCTGTCGGCTGCCAAAGGTTCAGTGTCTGCCTGGAACAAAGCAGCTCAGGCAACACAGCTGTGCATCCTATGAAATGCCTGGCTCCCCATTTCAAGGCAGGCTGCCCGCACCCCAAGGTATAATTTAGGTTTTGAGCACGAATTAGATTTCACAATTGAATTTGGAAAGCAGCCTCCAGGCTGTGTGCTTGGGGACTCAGGCTTTCCTCCCCCTCATCCGGACTTCTCCCAGTGCTGATGCTGACACTACCGCTAACTCTAACTTTGCACGTATGGGGCACCTGCCATGTCCAGGCACTCAACTAAGGATTCTCACATTTCATCTTCATCTTCACAAAACCCCATGAGGTAGAAAAGAAGAAATCTTAGTCCATGTCCTATATGATTATAAGGGTAACCACTCTCCACCTCTTTATTATTCTCTTTTGGGGTATAAATATATGGATTTAGGTGCCTGAATAATTCAATGTAAACATGGAGGTAGCTTTCTGGAGGAAACACTAATAAAATCTCGTCCAAGTCAAGCCAAGGAGACAAGAACAAACACAAAGAACATGGAGGACATGAGGGAAGGTGGGCTATCATCCAGGACTATACTGAATGGAGCAGATGGACTATGCAGCCATTTGACGGGGGACCCATGAAAGCTGGAGGAACCCAGGAATGCTTCCTGGAAGAGGAGAAACCTGAGTTCTCTTCTACCATCCCTCCATTTGTTCACTTCTCCATTCACACATTCAACAAGTATTTATGGAGGGTGAAGTGGAGTGTGGCATTGTGTTTTCCAGATAAACTACCATCATGATCTCAGCCACAGAGATGGCTGCAATTACCTTTTTCCCCACCACAGGTAATAAAATGCAGATTGGCAGATACAATTCTAGCAAATTCTGAAAAGTAAGTTTATCCATGGGTGGGAAACACTAATGTGCATAATAACACACGTTTATTAAACATCCACTTTGTTGGCAGGTATTTTACTCCTATAAATTGATTAATCATAAAAACTTGTGAGGTGGGTCTTGTTCCCCAAAACGGAGGTTCAGAGAGGTTACTAGATTTATTCAAGGTGTAGCCAAGATGCAGAAGTAAATATATTTGTTTTTCTTTACTCTCCTTCTCTTCTTCTAGCTATGGATGTTGCCCACTGCAAAAACCCGTTAGTGGTAATTCTTGATTACCTCTGCTCCCAGTAAGCTCACCACCTGATCAAAGGACTCCTCGCTTCAGCAGGGCTTAGAGAAGACAAGCAGAGTCAGGCTCTGCAGGGCTGTTCCACGCTGGCCTGGCTCCAGTCCACACTCAGTTCAAACTCCGCCTCTGAACTGAACCCAAGACGATACTCAGGATCAGGACTGAAGCACATCCCTAAAGGGTTCTAATCCCCAGGCTGAGTTCTAATCCCCACAGGCCAACTGGGAATGTTGTCTTTGTAGATACCCTCCTTCGAAGGAGAAAGGCAGCTGCCCCAACCTCCTAGGCAGGGGGCGGGGCAGGAGCAGGGTAGTTCCTTGCCACTGAGATGTGCTTAGCTGTTCTTCCCTTACTCCAGCCACAGCTGCCAACAACTCAGGTACCCAAGGCACATACTGGTTTCCAGCCCAGAACCGCCACTGGCTGGGATAAACAAAGAACAGATGCAGGCAGGGTCCCCTCATTTCTCTCCATTTCTCTGGGGCTCCCAGACTGTAGGCAGAGATGTATCCTGTTTACAACACCACTAGAGGACTGATGTGACCCATCTTCTAGTTACTGAACATCCTTCCTCCTTCCTGCCTCCTTTTGAGGGAGACCTTTCTTTTTAAACTTAACTCTATTGACATATGATTTATATGTTTAAAACCCACACATTTCAAGTGTACAGGTTGCTGAGTTTCGGCAAAGGTACACAACTGTGCAGCCAACACCATAAAGATATGCAGCATCTCCATCTCCCTAGTAAGTTCCCTCCTGGCCCTCTGCAGTCAAATCTCCCCACCAGCCACTTTAGGAAAAAATGATCTGATTACCACCCCTATTGGTGGGTTTCATCTGTTCTAGATTCTCACATAAGTGGATTTAGATACAATCTTTTGTATCTGGCTTTCACTCAGCATAACATCTGTGAAATTTATCCCAACAGCTATAGAATTTGTCCATTTGCTGCATGCATCAGTGGCTTGTCCTTTTTTATTGCTGAGTAGTATTCCGTTAAACAGATATCCTCCAATTGGTATACTCATTCATCTGATGCTAGACATTCGGGTTATTTCTAGAGAGGGACTGTTGTGAATAAAGCTGCTATAAACATTTGTTTACAAGTCTCTATATGGACATATGTTTTCATTTCTCTTGAGTAAATACCTAGGAGTAGAACTGCTGGGACATATGGTCACTGTATACTTAAGTTTGTTAAGAATTGCCAAAACTGTTTCCCAAAGTGGTTTACCATTTGAAATTTGTTTTCAAAGTTAATTATGTTGCTTGACAGGTTGATTAATTGATAGTTCAGGTAATAAAGTATATTGGCACAATCCAAAAGTCAAAATGCAGAAAATAAATATAGGGAAAGCCTACTTCCCAGCTTCACCTCACCTGAAGGTGAGTGGTGTTAGCAGTTCTTTATGGACCTTTCAAGAGATAACTGGAACATTCACAAGCAAACACTTCACTACATTTCCCCTCCCGCTTTTTACGCAGATGAGCATGTACTGGGCACACCTGGGTTTACTTAATAATATATCTTGGATACTGTTGAAGAGCCATTTCCCAAAGTGTGTGCTTGAAGAACTCGATACCTATCAAGTGCTCTGTGAGAAAAGGGTTCCCAAATAAACTTGGGAAAACGCTGCACACGTCAGCTACCTCTCAGAAATTCACAATGCACGTTAGCTCATCCAAGGCTATAGAGGTTCCATAATTAAAAAAGCAGGGTTTCCAAAATTATTTGAACTGAGAATCCTTTTCTCTGCAGTAACACCTCTCTAACATTTTGCACAACTAGAATTCTGCAGAATACTCTTGGGGAAGCAGTTAGCTAGACCAGGAGTCCACAAACTTTTTCTGTAAAGGGCCAGAGAGCAAGCATTTTAGGCTTTGTGGACACGGTCTCGGTCACAATTACTCAATTCTGCCATTGTAGTGTGAAAGCAGATGTAGACAAGATGTCAATGAACAGGTGTGGCTGTTTTAATAAAACTTTATTTACAAAAAGAGGCAGCAGATTGTAGTTGGCTAATTCCTGATCAATTACAGTAGTTTTTTTTTTTCAAGGCCTCCCGTTTGTGCTACTTTCTCCCTATATGCCCATTCCCTTCTCATCCAAAATAAACATCTACCTGGAAGACAATGGGAATGGAGGAGAGGAGTGGACCAAAGCAAGGGAAGGAGGTGGGAGTGGGGAGAAGGGAAAGGTGAAAGGGAATTGTGGGGAAGGTGTTCTGGAGGAAAATCAGCATGGCCAAAGGCTGACTGATCAGCTGTCCAATCTGAGATGTCCTCCCTATCCGCTTCTCTTCTCCTTCCCCCTTCTCCACCCAGTGCCCAAAGCGTCCACCTGCTGCTCATGGTCCATCTGATTAAATAAGTGGCAGTTGTACATGGTGTGATGTAAATGAAGATATGCGTTTTAAAAAAGTGTCTAGATAAGTCCAAAAGGGCTCTTTCAATAATTATAGAATAAAAATTGAAAATGTAAGAAAGCATCCTAGAATGGGGATGCTGTCAAGGCATCTTGGGGATTCTATAGTCTTACAGATGGAGATGCTGAATGAAGCTCAGAATGTTGTCTTCATAGATACCCTCTTTCGAAGGAGAAAGGCAGCTGCCTCGACCTGCTAGGCAGGGGGCGGGGCAGGAGCGGGGTAGTTCCCTATCTCTGGATTCTGAGCTTCATTCAGCATCTCCATCTGTCAGACTATAGAATCCCCAAGATGCCTTTAAAGCGTCCTCATTCTAGGATGCCAGGAAATCTTTGTTGTTCATGGCAAACCCAGGATGCCATGGCCAGATAACACTGGATGCATCAGCTGATGGGCAGACTTGTGATTCTGAAAGTGAATGAGCATGCTTTCTCATGCTAACAAGGCAATAGACACAATGGTTATCTAAGGAAATTCTAGCTCTTTTGTTTTAAGTACCATATTTCATTAACTATAAGAAGCAACATACTATTGTTTTATGCACTAATAGGACAGAGTAAATACTGCCAAGCTATGACAATGCTTTCTTACATTTCAATTTTTATTCTATAATTATTGAAAGAGCTCTTTTAGACTTATCTAGACACTGTTTTTAAACGTGTGTCTCCATTTACATCACACTGTGTGCAACTGCCATCCCTTTTGCAAAGCATCTCAGCAACAAAACACATCCCACTTTCAGCGGCTCTGAGAGTGTCTTCTTCCCTTCAGTGCCATTGAGAACTTGGTTGCTGTTTGGCCAATGGAATGGAGACCAGTTTACAAGGATGAACATTTGTTCCACAAATACCAAGATTCTATCCTGTTGCTCCACTTTGATGCCCTCTACACCCACAACAACTTTTTGCTTCAATGATGAGTCACAGTGAATCTTTGTGAAGACATTTTCAACAGCAGTCAAATAGGCATAATATCAATGACACATTTGCCACAAATGAGAGATTATGAGATGAACGACCATGCTGACATGTGCCTGTGCCTGGACAATGGTAACTATGTCATGAGTGCCATCTGGGTGACAGAGACCACAAAATACACCCTGAGTTCGGAGATGTGAACATGAACAGAAGTTTTTCCAACAGCCTCACCTAGAGCAGCGGTTCTCAACCTGTGGGTCTCGACCCCTTTGGGGGTCGAATGACCCTTTCACAGGGGCCGCGTAAGACCATCGGAAAACACATATATAATTACATATTGTTTTTGTGATTAATCACTATGCTTTAATTATGTTCAATTTGTACCAATGAAATTGGGGGTCACCACAACATGAGGAACTGTATTAAAGGGTCGCAGCATTAG
>NW_006287951.1:1472637-1506264 GCF_000327345.1 Myotis davidii | reverse complement strand
TATATAGGTAGGTACATTGTTATTAACTTAATTAGGGTACTCCTAAGGCTTAAGAAGAGCCACACTCAAGGGGCCAAAGAGCCGCATGTGGCTCACGAGCCACAGTTTGCCGACCACGGACCTAGAGCAAGAGGTGTGCTTAAACAAAGTCCTACTTCCAGACTCTATAGGAAGCAAAGGAAAAACCAACAGCCTCGAAGTGCAGGATATGGAAGCATTTTTCTTCTGTGCAGCCATTTCCTAATGTTGTGTAGTGACACAGAGACACTTCCAGCTGAATGTCCGTGCCCTGGACGGGAATAGGTCTAACAGGGAGTTCCTACGGCTCCTAACTTGGAATGAATGACCTGCACACTGCACCTTCAAACTTGCCCTCCCTGCCGGGAGCTCAAAAAGGAACTTCTGGTTTACACCATGAATTATGCATGAGGATGTAAGGTGCTGATCATTTTAAAGTAGAAAAATCAGAAATGAACTATAGTTAGTTTTTTTAAACATGTGCTTAGCACATATGCCAAAGGAATGTGTAAAGGAAAAAGCAAAATTAGAAATTTATATCTGTGTAAAAATGTCTATATGACATTTAAAGATCCGACCAACGACTGCTGCAGTTACGAGGCTGCTTGGCGCCTTACGCAGCTCTGAGCTGGGCTCGCCAGCTTCTGTTTGGCAGGGTGGGGGCTGCAGGGAGCGAGTGAGGCGTGGGTGCGTGTGGAGGGGCAGGGGAAGCACCAAGCCACGCTGTGGGCCACCTCTCTTGGTGAGGGAACTTTTGACTCTCCTGTCTGAGGTTTAGACCCAGGTCTGTCTGACCCCAAGCCCCTGTTCCTTCCACCTTCCACTGTTTCACAGATGCGCTGCTAGAATCCAATATCTAAACCATAATCCTTGTGTTCTGTACAACTCCTTGTATTGTAGTAAACAAGCTTCCCGCCAAAACTCCCCTGGAGAGAAGGCTGAGCGAAGTGATGCTCTGGATGCCAGCTCCTCCTCTGTGCCCCTCCCGTGGCAGGTGTCTGTCTGTGAGATGCCTGACGGGGTTTCTGGGTGGCTTTGATGAGTCTGAATCTCCAGATGCATCCCCAGCTCAGAGCCTCACTGGTGCACACCTGACGTGGTATGTGCCAAGCTCCCACCACAGACGTGGGTGTCCAAGTGGACGTAATGTGTTTCTGACGTATGCCTTTCATGCTCTTAAAAAGGCTTCCAGGTGGTTTATAACAGGACGACACAGACATGAGTCTTGTAGCATGAAAACTCGGATCAATACTCCATAGAGGAATAAGATGATGAAAATGAGCTGAAGCAGAGGGCGGAAGCAAACGCAACAGGGAGCAGCAAGAGCCACCTGTGAAATCCCATGCTGCTCCCTGCCTCCTGGGGTCTCATTGCTAAGCAACCTTAAAGGGCACGGGCAAATCAATGCTTCTCCAGAATGTCAAAAACAAAATCTGGGAACGGGCACATGTCTGCCTGGTGCTTGTGAAGAACAGTAAGGAAATGGGCTGCCTGATTACCCTGGACAGTAGGCAGGACACAACACCATTCTGGTTCTGAAAGGGGGAGCCTGAACACAGCAGCTGGAGACGACCATGAGCTTGTCAGCTGGCTCCGAGGTTGCCTCCCTGTGGGGAAGAAGTGATTTCTTCTTCCCAATGTACCACCTTCTCCCAATTCAAACCACACACCTAGTACTTCTCTGTCAATCTAGAAGCACGAGGGCGACAGAGTTGGGGCGGACCCCACACGCCCACCTCACGTTAGATTAGACCCTAACTGATGGAGTTGGAGATGAGCAGACGGCGCAAAGCAGACACAGATGCGGCAATCCGTGTGGGTCTCCCTGGCTTCCAGTTCCCTGGTGGACAGGACGGTTCTGATATCCGATGTCGCACCAGTTTGTGCTGTGTCACTGCTCTGGTAGGCGTGGATCTTTCATCTTCGTTTTGGAAGAACTAAGACTAGCGATGTATATGTTTCCATTTCAGAAATCCTTACAAAGAACAGGCTCTCCTAACTCTGAAGCCCAGATAAGCAGCAGATTGCTCTCCGTATCTCCAGCTTCATGGGAGGTTGGGGTGGGTGGGTGTGCCCTTTTTAGCAGACTTGTTAAAAGCACACTTACCTATTTTTCAACAATATAACTCCTGAATATATTCATGTGTGATTGTTTTTTGACTTTCCAGTTATACTCCCCTTTTATTTTTTATTTTCCTTTTCATGCTTTAAGTATATTTTGCCCTTTTGACTTTTTTTGAGCTGAATTCATAGGTCACTTTCTCATTAAATGATGAAAGCTCTCAAGGGTCTGAATTTGTTGTCTGAATTGAGCCTTAAGGTTTGTTTTTCTCTTTGCTTTTGCATTCAGAATTTATTACCAATCTACCTTCCCTCAACCTTTACATGTGCTTTGGCCATTTCTATAAAATATTAATCACCTTTCATCCACAAGCATTGACATGTAGTTTTTGCACTGCTGTTATTTTCTATGCAAACTGTATTCAAACTTTTCATTGTCTCTAATACCTAATACTTATTTAAGATTTTCTTTTTATCTATCTAATCCTCAACCTAGGATACTTCCCCTCCCCCTCCCGATTTTTAGAGAAATGGAGGGAGGGTTGGAGGAGGAGAGAGAGAAGAGAGAGAAACATTTATGTGAGAGACACACATAATTGGCTACCTTCCTCACATGCCCCGATTGGGGCCCAGAATTGAACCTGCAACCCAAGTACATGCCCTTGACTAGGAATCAAACCTGCCACCCACTTAGCAACACTGTCCAGGTCTTATTTTTTATTTCTAACCCTAGCTTTTATTGTACCAAAAAGCTCACTTTTTTTCTTTATTGAGGTTTTAAAATTTTTGGTCCAGTATAGATTAATTTCTTTAAAATAAATAATCCATGGATTTTTTAAAATAAGAGTATATCAACTGTTGGGCACAAAGTTTGACATATAAACTATCAAATTAACCTTATTAAGCATATTTAAATCCTGTTTATTTCTAACTCCGTGATTTACTGATGACTAAATATGGTATACTACTTTTTCTACATTTGTGTTTCTTTCCAGCTTTTGTCTTCTAATAGCCTTTGCTCTCTATTTCTATACTATGTGTAGTACATTATACATTCATTGTAGATCACACCTTTTATAAAACAATCCTCTTTAGGCCAAACTTTCCTCCCTTGAGTTTTATTCTAACCAGTATTAATATTGTCATTCCTATGTTATTTTGCCTCTTTTATAATTTAATAATATACTCTGTTTTATTTTTGTCCAATTTTTCTGTGCTTTTATTTATAAATTTTTTGTGCCATTGTGCTTTTAGTGAATAGAGCATAGAGCTATATTTTGTTTTGGATGAAAGTGTTTGTCATCTAGTAATGGACTTTAATCTATTGCCATTTATTGACATAACTGTTAGGTCTTATGTCTCTCATCCTATTTTACGATTTCTATTTTTTTAAAAATATATTTTATTGATTTTTTACAGAGAGGAAAGGAGAGAGATAGAGATAGAGAGTTAGAAACATCGATGAGAGAGAAACATCGATCAGCTGCCTCCTGCACATCCCCCACTGGGGAAGTGCGCGCAACCCAGGTACATGCCCTTGCCCGGAACCGACCCTGGGACCCTTCAGTCCGCAGGCCGATGCTCTATCCACTGAGCCAAACCGGTTTCAGCACGATTTCTATTTTGTTTGTTGTTTTAGTATTTCCTTACTTGCTCCTTTGTTTTTAATTTACATGTACTGCTATGTTCTGCCATGGCTATATTTCTCTAGTTATCCATGCCCAAAACAAAACTTTGAATCTCTCCCTCATCTTTGCACCAATCCCACTGAAAATGGGAAATTTATCAAGATAGGTGAGCCACATATATTTCAGCTTCTAAACAACTGTACTTAAACAATCTGTTTCAAACAATTGCCAGCAAAAAAATGCCAATTGTTCTTAATTATTCAACCGATTCAGCGATTTCAGTGTGCTGTGACACACAGGTATACCACAAGAATTTTTAAAACATGCAGTATCTGACTATTTATTCTGGGACACTGACCTCTTTTCCCTTAGGTTGTCAAATAAAAAAAATGACAATAATAGCTGTGCTGGTGTGAATGTCCTGTCTTGAACCATAAATATATAGGTCATATAATAGAGTTCCATCTTATTGGTCACATCTCATAATAAAGTTGCATCTGATTGGTTAATTCTTGGTACCAGAAATTCTTATATACAAATATAGGAATCTGATTTTTAAAAGTCACTTTGGTACAAAAAGGATAGGTAATTATTATTGTTAACTAGAGGCCTGTTGCATGAAGAGATTCGTGCAATAGGCCTTCCCCTCCCTTGGCTGCTGGCACCGGTTTGCCTCTGGCATCCGGGACCCAGGCCTTTGCTCTGGCAGGGCTCTGGCCGGAGCCATTAGGCTTTGTTGCTCCGGCCCCGGGGTGTCCGGCTTCGCTCCGCCCCTCCGCTTGGAGCCTACGTATGCAAATTAACCGCCATCTTTGTTGGGTTAATTTGCATACTCTCCTGATTGGCTGGTTAGCATAGTGAAGGTATGGTTAATTTACATGTTTGTCTATTATTAGCTAAGATATTTTCAAGTTAATCAAAATCATAACTAATTTTTTGTCATGTTGGCAAAAATATATTTTTTAGTGTGCTGCAGAATTTCAGTAATTAGTTTATGTGTGCCACGAGATGGAAAACGTTGAAAATCGCTGTACTAATTGAATTTTATAACTAGCCCTAGTTCCAAGGACACTGTGTATTGGTTATACTTGAAATGTCATTTAAAAATAAAAAACTGCTTGAGGACAAATCATAAATTAGCAGATTTAACTCTATTTAATTACCATAAAAGAACTGATCGTAGTTTCCACTTTTTATTTTCTGCTGTTACAGCCTGAAATAACAACTTCAGAGCCCCTCACTATATTTAGCTTCCAATTATCCCCAGGAAAGAATAATACCAAGAATCCCTTCTGCTCGGCTGGTGTGGCTCAGTGGTTGAGCATCGACCAGGAGGTCACAGTTCCTTTCCTGGTCAGGGCACATGCCTGAACTGCGGGCTTGATTCCCAGTGTGGGGTGTGCAGGAGGCAGCTGATCAATGATTCTTTCTTGTCATTGGTGTTTCTATCTCTCCCTCACCCTTCCTCTCTGAAATCAATAAAAGTATATTAAAAAACAAAACAAAAAGAATTTCTTCTCCCCCAGGACCATGACTCATCAGCCCTATTCACCCGCCCACTCCTGCTGGACAGATCCAGTCAGTGTCTTCCTGGCTGATCCCATGTTCATGGCTTTGCACTGGTTACACCCATAGTGAGCTTTTCCACCCACCCATTTTTTCCCCCAAAGCTGTGCTCAAATCTCACTGATTTTCCTGACAACCTGCTTCTTAGACTGGCCCAAAAAGTGAAAATGGTTCTGCTTATTGGGTCTCACTTGCTGTCTTATAATAACTATTTATATGTGCCGATGTCTCCTCAGTTTGATTATGGGATCCTTCAGGGCAAAAATACTATCTTACAGTTCCATCCTGGGATTACTTGTTTTCATGGGAAGATTTCAAAACTGATCCACAGACGAGGGCCAGGAAGATCGGAGTGACCCTGCCAGACCCGATTCTCACTCGGTGACTTTCAGAAACTTACTTCTCTTCTTTCGACCAACACAAGGAGGGTGAGCTCCAAAGCCATTTCAGAAGTTAACATTCGAAGACTAATTGTCATTTTGTAAAGGAGGAACTGAGGCACAGCCCAGAGAGAGAAAATGACTTGCTCAAGGTCCCAGAGTTAATTAATGGCCCACGTATAATTAGAAATTCAGCCTCCTGATCCCCAGTCTGCCACTCCTGTTTCAGAATGCCCTTGACTCACCCAAAGCAGCAGCCCGGAATCTTGTCAGGACATTGCTCACCAAAAATACAGGGATTGCCTTGCTACGAAACTAAACTCCCTAGAGAGATACAACTGACCTAGAACTTTGAATATCCTTAAACATATTATTTATTTACAAAAAATTGTACAGTTACTTCTCCATTTCAGCTCCCAGGCACCGATTCCTTTTATGCCATGGCAAAGGCTAGTTCTTGTTTCTCTCTGTTAAAAAAAAAGTCTTATTTTTGACCTTGGACCTGTCTGCCATGCTCTGTTGTCCCTTACATGTTTTTGTTTTTTCCACTGGCTCTTATCTTTTCCACAAGAAAGACAAATTACAGCAGAGGCACATTAACTTCTTTGGACCTCTGTTTCCTTATCTGTGACCAAAAGGTGTTGAAAAGAATATTCTCTAAGGGTCCCTCTGACTCTAAGAGTATCTGAATGAAGAGGCAGGAGCAGAGTCAGGAAGGTGAGGGGAAAAGCACTATTTTACCCTAATTTTTCCCCCAAAAGAAGTCTGAGACATGGCTTAACTGAAGTTCACGGTGCAGAGTGATTTCAGGGAACAGGTGCAGGGGACTGAAAAGAGTGAAAAGCGAGGGAGAGAAAGTACATCAAAGATTGTGTTGTTGAGTTGATCGCCACTAAGGACAGTTGGGGTTCAATCTTGCTGGGGACTCTTGGAGAAGCTGTGTGGAATGTCCCTCACTGTCCTTTGGACAAAGGAAGAATCTGTCCACTGGCTTTGTTCCTCATGAGTGAAAGGATGTTAACCTGCTCACACGTCAGGAGTGTGCACACAACAGAGGGCCGAGTGGTCCCCGCAGTCATCCCACACGGCCGTGGCAGGGAAGTCAGGCAGAACTGAGAAGATGTGGAGTTGGCTGATGTGGGTGCCGACTGGTTACTTCTCCACGTGTCTGATTCCTGCAGCCATAGCTGGAGTGAAAGGTGGACTGAGAGGAGGGGAGAAGGGTGGGCTGAGGGGAAGTGAATTAGGGCTTGAGGTTCTTAGACCTAACTCAGTGCCTGGGTGACCCAGATAGAAGGAAAATTAAATCAGTCTGGGTGGACTGAGAGATAATGATATTTTCCAGAAGGCTTAAAAGTAGGGGGCAAAATCATTCAAAGCAAGATGGTATTAAACATGATGACATTATTTCTTTGCTCAAAACCCTTTAGAGCAAGAGTCCTAGTCTTAATGGCCATCAACTTTTCCTCTGACATCTTTCTTTCCTGTCCCTCCCTTTCCCTGCTCAAGCCACACCGACCTCCATGCTGCTCCTCCAGCACACCAAGCAGGCTCCTGCTCAGGGTCTTGGCCTTGTCATCTCCTCCTTCACTCAGTGCTGGTTTCTGCCACAGTGTCATCTGAACCTTCACGACCACCCAGATGAAAGTGCACCCCCATCACCCTTTATCCCCTGACCTACTTATTTTCCCCCAGAACACTTAACACTATCTCAGTTCATATTACATGTCTATTTTTACTAATTTTATTTTCAATATTCTTCAGTGGGATGTACACATTACCAAGGCAACACATTTCTTCCCACCCCCCACTGGTATATCTCCAACACCTAGAACTGTTTCTGGAAATAGCAGGTACTTGATAAATTAAAAACAAAAAGAATGACAGGTTGAATAAATGAAGATGTTCAGATCTTGCTGATGCTGAATTTGTTAAAAAAAATTACAGGAGGGACTAAAATTTCTATAGAAGCACGAAGACTGTTAGATTACATTCTTTCTGGATGGTGATATAAATTGTCAGTGTAAAAAGGTGACAGAGTAAGGCATGAGCTTTTTGGATTTGGAAAGATCAGTGTGTTATGCTAGGGACTCCGGGGGCTGAAGAGAGCCCATTCTGAGACATGCTGTATCCATTATCACCTCCTGCCCCTAGTGTGTCCCCACCTTAAGACTTCAGATGACATTCTGTCCTCTTGGCTAATTAGATCAGGGACCTATGCTATCTAGAATGTGTGAGTGTGTGCACGCGTGTGTGCACGGACACGTGTGTGGACAAATTCTCTTCTAACCAATATGTAACTCAACAAAAACTGCAAAAATGTGCTGTAGGATCTTCAGGCATCAGCTCAGTAAGTGTGTCTCTGGCAGCAGGATGTGCAGGTATCTGAGCATGAGCAGAACAGCTAGTGGAAGAAGAAGGCTAAATGCAAGTGTTTTACTGATGAAGACCTCAAGAATTGGAAAAAATGGGAACTATTTAACATTTTGACAACTCTCTACAGATAACAGATGGTTTGGGTAGTGAGTCTAATAAAGAGTCATTGAATCCAGACTCTTAGAGGAAGGGTTAAAAGTAGGATAGGGTTTATATTAAGTAGAAGTAAGGGTCTGATTCTTAAATGAGATGGGCTGTCAGTGAACTGAAAGGATATCAGGGATGTTGTATGAAAATGCACACAGGGCATTACTGTGAACTCCGGTGGTATTACTTTATAAAGATGTTTTTAATCTTTTGAAATCACAAAATTCTAGCATTTGTTGTTTCAGCAGTCTGAAACTGGGGTCAGACGATTCTGGAAAAATGTAACTAGCTTAGAAGCTTGTCACCTGAGCTTGGTTAATATGGATGGAAGTAAGGGGTTCATAGATTTCCTAAAATTGTGTGTAACGTTTTATATGTAGCCACATACATTTTTCCGGGGAAAGGGTAGAGAGCAGAGGTGGCAAATATTTTCTGTGAAGGTCTGGATAGCAAATACTTTGAATTTTATGGGCTAGATGGTCTCTGTTGCAACTATTCAACCCTGCCCATGTAGTGCGGATGTAGCCATGTAAGTATATAAAAGGATGGGTGTGGTTGTGTTCCAATATAAATTTATCTAGTCATAGAAGGTGAGCTGAATTCCGCCTTTGGAACATAGTGCCATCCACAGAACTCTTTGCAATAATGAAAATGTTCTATGTCGGTGCCGCCACTATGGAAGCCACTAGCCACACAGTTATTATGCACTTGAAATGTAGCTAGTATTACTGGTGTGCTGAGTTTCTAATGAATTAACATTAAGACTTTTAAGATGGTGGAGGGGCAACACGAAGCTTTTAGTACTGTCTCTGGGCTGACTTCGGTTCGGGTCCCGCCGCAGCAGTGATCGCCAGCAAACAGCGCCTAGGGTAGTGGGCCAAGATGCCGAATATCAAACTCTTCAGCGGCAGCTCCAACCTGGACTTGTCCCAGAAAATTGCTGACCGCCTGGGCCTGGAGCTATCCAAGGTGCTGACCACGAAATTCAGCAACCAGGAGACCTGTGTTGAAATTGGCGAAAGTGTCCGGGGAGAGGATGTCTACATCCTTCAGAGCGGCTGTGGTGAAATTAACGACAACCTGATGGAGCTTTTGATCATGATTAATGCCTGTAAGATTGCTTCCGCCAGCCGGGTCACTGCAGTCATCCCATGCTTCCCTTATGCCCGGCAGGATAAGAAGGATAAGAGCCGGGCTCCCATCTCAGCCAAGCTTGTTGCAAACATGCTCTCCGTAGCAGGTGCAGATCATATTATCACCATGGACCTTCATGCTTCTCAAATCCAGGGCTTTTTCGATATCCCCGTGGACAATCTGTACGCAGAACCAGCTGTCCTGAAGTGGATACGGGAGAATATCTCTGAGTGGAGGGACTGCACCATTGTCTCACCGGATGCGGGGGGAGCTAAGAGAGTTACCTCCATCGCAGACCAGTTGAATGTTGACTTTGCCTTGATTCACAAAGAACGGAAGAAGGCCAATGAAGTGGACCGCATGGTGCTGGTAGGGGACGTGAAGGACCGGGTGGCTATTCTAGTGGATGACATGGCTGACACTTGTGGCACAGTCTGCCACGCAGCCAACAAACTTCTTGCAGCTGGAGCCACCAGAATTTATGCTATCTTGACTCACGGGATCTTTTCTGGCCCGGCCATTTCTCGCATTAACAATGCATGCTTCGAAGCAGTAGTGGTCACCAATACCATCCCTCAGGAGGATAAGATGAGGCATTGTCCCAAAATACAGGTGATAGACATCTCCATAATCCTAGCAGAAGCCATCAGGAGAATTCACAATGGGGAATCTGTTTCCTACCTGTTCAGCCATGTCCCTTTATAACAGCACACCTCCTGAGGCTTTCGAAAAATAAAGCGAACCCCTCCCCTTGTTTTCCCTTGGTGTTGGATGAAAAAGTCAGCAGAAGCCCCAGCTTGCTCCAGTAGCTTTCTACAGCCCATGCCAGGTATATTAACGTTTCTCCAAAATTCGGGAAAGACAGATTGAGACTAACTGCTTGGGTTTCTTACCTGCATTGTCTTCATTCCAGCTTCTTTAATTTTGTGGGCCTTGCAGCTTTAAATAGAGCTCAGCTTCTGCAAGATTTCAGACTCTGAAGTGTGTTGTGTGTGTGGGTGTTTGAATGGGGTTAGGGAAGCTCAGACTACTTGTCACGTGAATGCTTCTGGGATTGTTAGGTTCAGAACTACTAGCAACAGAGCCAACCAAAAAATAAAACAAATAAAGCTAACCCAGTCCCTTCACCCCCGTAACATGTGACAAGTTCGCTAAGGTCTATACTAAATTACAACAAGAGCCCTAGGAAGCCCAGAACCCAGCTCTGCTTGCTGATCGTCTGTGAGGCAGGCAGCTCCCAGGTGGGGGCCTGCGGAAGGCAGCACACAGTGCAGTGGATACTTCTCAGGAGGAAAAAAGCCTGAGTCTCACCCTCTGCCTTAGTCCCTTTTGTACCTGTTCCTTTTCCATTTGGTTTGATCTTCAATCATCTTGACCTTTTCCTGGCTAAATATCTCCTCGGGCAAAAATGCTCATTGTACCATAGTCTTCTGAAAAACAAACCTCACCTTTTGCTGTGTATTCTTTAACAGTTGCATGAGGTTATTTTGCTGTAACTTAATCTTAGCCCACTACCACCGTGGTGGAAGGTTCTAGGTGGTGGTGTAGTGCCTTTTGATGAAGTGTTTAATTTTCATCTTATTTCCCTGGATCTGTTTGGCCTCTCAAATGACCTGAAGTTTCTGTTAAGATTGATGTAAATAGCTCTTGTAGAGGAAACTAACAAAGTATCTGTGTGTGATAAAAAATAATTAAGACTTAATAGCCACCGGGCTCTTGGCACCATACTGGACAGTACGGGCCCAGAACTTCCATCGCAGATAAGAGGCAAAAAAGCCACAGGGTCCCCAAGAAGGGAAGCTCCCCTGCAAGGAGAGGTGTTGCCCCCACACAGAGCTCCCTGGGGCCTTGCCATCATGGCATATGCAGTCATTCAAATTTTGCCTGGATGGGGTCTTGATGGATTAGTGTCAGGGACTGAGGAGGGGGCATGACTCTAGGACACTCGGGAGCGGTCCTATACTTGGAGCACTGCAGGAGGCACACTGTCTTCTCTCTCTCTCAATTTATCTGCCAGAAATAGTTTAAACAGTGACACTAATGGTCACCACTTCCCTAATGGTTCCTTGGTTACAGGAGCACGCTGTGCAGTGTGACTAATCAGCTTACAGGATAGGAAGAAGACTCAATCTAAGTGACTGCGCGATCAATGGCTAATATAAAAGGGCTGTACGGTGTACAGGTTATTTTTTTCCTTTAGAAAGCCTCGATATGCCAAAACCTGGCTCTAAGTTTAACTTGGGGCTATAAACATTTCCCACTAAGGCTGATTATTGTAGCACCAGAAGGATCGTGTTCTGACGCCACTTCCTCCCCTCTCCTCTGGAGACAGCCCAGGTTGAGATGGGGATCTCTCGTCTCTGTGCTTCACTGTTGGTATCTCCCGCCACATATTTCCACGCATCCAGCTCTCCTTGTTTGGTGAGCATGTCAACCATCCCCTAGAGCTGGGTGGGAATGAATGTGTCAATTCACATTTGGTGCCTCGACTCCAAGAAGTTCTCTCTTGTCAATTTTTGTCACGACTAGAGCAAGAGTTATACAGTGACTTTTCCAGATAGGCAGCATCCCTCTTCAACAGAAGTACTCCCCGTGGGGCCTCTAGCCTCAGTTAAGCCTGCAGCTTCTGCCAAGCTCCAAGAGATGAGAGGATGCAATGGAGAAGCCACTGGCTCTCATGCAGTGCCCTACTCACTACAAGGAGTGGCTCCTCCAGTGGCAAATTGGATGCCTTGCCCCCCTCTAAGGATCCTGACTCCTCCAGGCAGAGCATGATTCAAAGCCCCAGCCAACAGTTTGAATTCAAAGCTTCAGCACATATTTTTGACACAAATTGACTTCTGGTCGGATCTCTTGGTGCCTGAGACTACCCATCCTCCTTCACTAGAATTCCCCTGAGGAATATTAATAAGATTGTTTCCTCTGATTCTTGAGAGTTAATTAGGCTTGTGGCCAGGGAAGTATGTCCATCATGGAACACAGGGGGAAGCCAGAAGAGAAAGGAGTGATAATCAATACAATTCCTTGGCGGGGGGACGGGGGGACGGGAGGGGGCTGCATGGATATTCAGCCTACAGTCTATAAATGGAACTGATACAGCAGCTAAGGGCAGTTCCACATGTCTTCTGATCCCCAGAGGGCTCTGACAGACAAAGAAAGACAATACTTTGGCTCTTTAATCCACACTGCAGTCTGCACTGGATGTTGTGTTGATGGTTTTAGGAAATAGTGTCATCTGTCTAGTTTCTCTGCCTAAGAATGTTTCCTCAGAGGAATAGTTCATTAGGATGGTAAATACCCCCACCAAATAATTGGCAGTGGAAGAGACCTATGAAGTCCGGATCAGATCCGTAACCAGGAGTTTCTTTAGTCCAGCATGGTTTTCATTACCAGTGATGACATCTAATGACAGTGGGCATCCTCATATAAAGCAACCACCACACTAAATGTCAGTATCTTCCTTTTAGCAAAATATCTTAGTAGTCTGCGGCCTGATTTCCTTGAGATCTACTGTGTTTTCTTCCATATCTAAGGGCTAAGGGACATGTATACACTGTTCCTTTTGCCTTTTTATTACAGACCTGTATAAACCCACATAAAAGTAGGCAGAATAATACTATGAATGTCCATGTACCCACAATGATCAACTCCTGGCAATCCTGTCTCATCTAAACTCCCACCCCTTCCCTCCTCTCCTCCATTCTCTGAGGTAAATGCCAGCTATTATGTAATAATAGCTATATTTTTAGGGATCCCTCATAATCCCCCTCGTCTGATGTCTATTTCCCACTTGTAATGTTTTATTTTGAAGTGAATCCCTAATATCATACTTTTACTTTTTAGTGATCTTTTTCTTCCTCCAACCTGATAGGTTTTGTTATAAAGCTATTATTTGTTAGTTTTAATAGACGTGAACACATTAAAAAAACAGGTGCCACAATTAACATGCAATCAGTGCATTCCCCACAAGGCTCTATTATAGCAATGAATCGAATTCTAGAAACACCATAAGCGAACTTACTTAACTAACGGAGGCGATCATACAACACAAAGACTCCACGCCTGGTGCAGGTGCCCACAGCTTCTCACTCTGTTATGAAGCAGCACCAGAATCGTAAAACTGCTCGGTTACTCCATCAGGCTTCGCCATGTCAGGAGTTGGTTACCCACGGATCATTTCTAAAAGCTTTTGGATGTGAATACTATCAATATCAGGAGCTTTATAAAAGTTGTCTTCTTTTATTTGTCTATTGCAATGGACAAATACAGCATTAAGATCACACACAGGCATGACACTGTGTGTGTGTGTGTGTGTGTGTGTGTGTGTGTGTGTGTGTACAGCTGGGTTCCCATGGAGGCGATATTCAGTCACTCACCCATGTCTTCTTCATGATAATCGTCCCCTTTCACTTTGGATTCTCTTAGTGAAGCTCCAGTTCTTTTTTCTGCAGAAAATTCTTTTGTTTTAGGGACCTGCTTCTGTTGATTTCTCTTCTTTCTTCTCTTTCTTGCTGTTATAGCCCTGTTCTTCATTGTAATACCGTGTAACTTTTACATCATAACCGCTCTCCTGTTTTCTTTCCTGATCCTTTGCCTTATCTTTCCTTTTCTTCTTGCTTGTTGATCATTCTCATTCATCTCTGCTTCTTCTTTGTCTTTATGTTTCTTCTCCTTTTCTTTTTTTTCCTTTTCCTTTTCCTTTTATTGAATAAGATATTACAAATTTGTCCTTGTCCCCACAATGTCCCCTCATCTTCTCCTTTTTATGCCTCCTAGGGGATGGTGAACGAGATGTTCTTTTGGAGACCTGGGCTTTTAGGAGATCGTGTGCCACTCCTGCTTCTCCGGCGGCGTCTCTCGGCTTGCGCTTCTGGACTGTTTGGCTGCGCTATAAGTTTTTGGTGGTGGTTTGGAATGTCTCTTTAGTTGTCTTCTTTCTTTTTGTCTCTGGGTTTTGATGTGCTCCTTGACCTTCTAGCTTTCTCTCTGGAATGAGGTCTCTGTCTTGGACTTTTGGATTGCCACCTAATATTAGAGTGTGATCTCCATGTGTTTCGTGACGGCCTGTGCCATGAAGATGAGGGAGTCCTCCCTCCCAGAAGGTGATTTCGATCTTGAGTGCCGGCATTTTTCTTCTTTCCTACCTGGTTGATGGCAACAGTAATTAGGGACTCTGCTTCCCGTACTCTCTTCATGGTGCCCGTTTCTTTACTAGAGGGATCCGATTTCAGACGTGGTGAAACAAGACCAGCAGCGACACTAAAATCCCCTAACATGATGTGTCTACTTATGGCCTTGTTTGCTGACATGACAAATTAACATTCTTCTAGTTATACCTGGAAATAAGCATTTGAAATCGATACTCCTCTAGGTCTGTGGCTGAATTTTTGTGTTTTTTTGTTTAACTTTGAAAGGTTATATATATGCACTAACCTTTTCTGAGGGCTAACTAGGGTTTAATTACAGAAACAAAATTTCAAATGAAACTGTCTTTGGCTGTGAGTAAAAGCATATTTTGAATTAGAGTTGTATACTTTTTCACAATGTGCTTGGGAATTCCCTCCCTGAAATAATTTGTTCCACACCCACACCAGTGAAAGCCATCTGCCCATCCCTGGGTCCATCTGTAAAAGAAAGTTATCTCTTGTCCTGATTTTCAATTTTCCCCTTTCATCACTTTGTTTAAGTGTTGGAAAAAGGAGGTAGTGCATTTTAAATTGACCGTCATGTGCTTTTAAAATAAGGCAAATGTACTTGACAATGTACTTTCAAGTTTTTATTTGTTCTCAAGTCGTATAAAACCAGTAAATTTGTGGTACTGTTTCTGTGGTAGTAATCTTATGTCTACAGTGACTCCATGTTAAAGGCAAAGTAGTTAGGCAACTGTTTTCTTAGTTACAGGCGTTTTGTGCAGTAAAATCAAAAGTAGGCTGCAGTCTGGCCATGTTGGTACAGTTTCTGAAACTGCTCTTCCAAGACTTTGATAATAAAAACCTTAAACTTAAAACAAAACAAAGCAAGATGAAAACACAGGTGTGTCCTGGTCAGCATAGGAAGCAGGAGTTAGAATCGAGTGAGGCAACAAAGCAAGCTCCATCCTCTAGCAAGGGGTGGATATAGTTGGAAGACACAGTATTTTATTTTAGCAAAAGCAACAAAACAAAGCAAATATTCTACTTCCAGTAGCAGCAATAACAAAATAAAAATAAAAACACGTTATACTCTATCTAATCAGACACTTTCCTATAAAACCAGATGGTTTTATTGTCCAAGATTTTCTCCTACATCATCCTAGAAAAGGATTTTTCCAAGAAAACTAACTATAACCCACATATCAAATAAACCACATTCTCTCTTCATCTCTATCTCTGTGTCTCTGTCACACACACACAAACACACGACACACACATCAATATTGTTTCCCCTGCTTAACATTTCCTGTTACTTTAATTTCTTGCCCCCTCTCTGCCTGCCCAGGGGCTCCCCTGGCAGAAGCTGCTTCCATAGTAAGACAGTCACACACGCAGCGGCCACTGGCCTGCAGGGTCCCACATGGGAATGGACTCTGGCAAGAGAACACTTATCTAAAGGCAACTTACTTATCTTTAAAAAAGTTGTTTTCATGAAGAAAATTGTGTGTACCCAGCACACTTTAGAGGAGAGAAACAGCTGGAGGTATTTTTAATGCTTCTTTCCCTCCTCACATTATTGTGATAGTTTCTTTTCCAGAGCAACACTGCCAGATGCAAAGATGAGGGATGAAAAACTGGTTCCACAGAGAACCTGTGTGGCATTGGCCCTGCATCAAGTTCATCTTCTCTATGTGGAGAGGAAGTAACCACACACTGTCCCACAGGCCTTTTCCCCGGGAATCCTCTCACTGCCTGGAAACGTTTAATTAGCAATTAAACATCCCCTCCCAGGATGGCTCTTGGACGGATGCTGCCTGTAGAGGCAGTTTTGGGTGAAGGCTGGGGGCCTTCAGTTAGTGTGCCTGCGAGTTGTGGTAAGAGCTATTTGAACTTTGTTTGCCTTAAAAGAAAACAATAAATAAAGATGAGGCTAAGCAAACAAAGGAAAGGGTAAGTAAAATCTCTCCCCAAAGACGGTTCCTATGTGATTAGCAAAGCTGCTCGGAGTTGAACCCGAGAGGGGAAGGAGCAACTGGAAATGGGGCTTTTGCCACTTCCAGGATCTTCGTCCTGATTTCTCTGGGGCTTTTCATCCTGATTTCTCTGGGGCTTTTCTGCGAGGCATTGAGACCCTGTCTGCAGAGCAGAGACCCAGCGAAGCTCTTCTGCCCCCTGTCTGCAGAGCAGAGACCCAGCGAAGCTCTTCTGCCCCCTGTCTGCAGAGCAGAGACCCAGCGAAGCTCTTCTGCCCCCTGTCTGCAGAGCAGAGACCCAGCGAAGCTCTTCTGCCCCCTGTCTGCAGAGCAGAGACCCAGCGAAGCTCTTCTGCCCCCTGTCTGCAGAGCAGAGACCCAGCGAAGCTCTTCTGCCGGCACAGCCTGGATGTCAGCCTGGCTCTAGGCAGCAATGACCTCATGCTGCAATGTGTCACCTGCTGAGAGCACAGGATTGATCTTTCTCAGCAAAGAGCCCCAACCTCATTTCCAAGATTCCTTCTCTGATTTTAGTGACACACACCTGGACAATGTGCCAGGGCATCAGGCAATAGTGGGGGTGCTACTGTTCCTTTCTTTTTAAAAAGCAGACATTTGCCTTCCCCCTTGCACCCACTGACACCCAACATGGCTAAACTGAATGTAGCAATGGGTGGTGGGGGAGGTGACAACACAAATACTAGTGTTGTCACAAACAGTCTGAAATTCACTCACTTAATCATTTCTCAGACACGTATTTACCACTCACTACTAGATCACACTAGATTATGAAAACGATTAAACAGTCCTGACACTCTTAGGCAGCTCATGGGGGTAGGGTTGGGCATGCAGATAAATCAACAAACACCACAGCAATGTGATAAGGTTAAAACAGGTATGGGTTTAACACAGAGAGATAAAAGGGAGGAGTGAACAACTACCTCTCACCGTCTTCCTCCTTTATTCCTTCCTCCTACACCCTATTATTTGGGGAACCTGTGGCATAGAAGGTTGGGAAGGTGTTGTCCAGGGCTCAGTCCTACATTACATGGACCCTGCCACAAGCCCAGGCACTCACAGTCAAAAACGCACTGTCTCCTGCTCTCTGAGGGTGGACTGGCTCTGTCTGCAGCTTAGGATGGCCTGACTGGGGGGCACCCATCTCTGCTATCTGCCAGGAAGTGTCTGATAACATTGTTCTTGCCCAGCCTGGGTAGAAACAACAGAGTGGCTCTGCTTCTCACAGGGTGATAGACACCTGCTGAGCCAGGCTGGGCACTTCCCACAGGGAGCAGGTCAGGAAAGAGCGCACACTGTGGTGGTGTTAATTGTGGAGAAAGGAAAACCCGATAAAATTAGAGGGCCTTCCATTGATCTCTACCAGACTTAATTACAGATGACAGGCTTAGCGTTTTCCCAGCATCCCAGGATTTCCTTGTGGCCAGGAGGTCGTGGCCTGACCTTGCACCCAGGCACAAATGATTAATCTCCTCCCAGGTGCACAGCACTGCCCGAAACAGTTCCCTCTGACTTCCTGATATCAGGGTCTAAGATGCAAGATGATAACGAGCTCCCCTTGGGAAAGGGCACAGCTAGCTGCAGTCCTCAATGTAATTCCGAGTCCTCCTTGGACTGAGCACTTGAGATACCCACTCCGGACACTGACATGAGGTCAGGGACTGATTAATGGAACTAAACAGAAAACCCCCAAAAGAAGAAAAAAAAACAGTCTATGATAAAGGCAGTATTGGGAAGAAAAGAAAAAGGGATTTTTCTTTTTGATGAAAAAATCCCCCTCCCCCCAGTTAGCTTACAGTCAATATTATTTTGTATTAATTTCAGGTGTACAGCTTAGTGGTTAGACACTCATATACTTTAGAAAGTGTTCCCCCCGATATTCCCAGGACCCACCTGGCACCATACGTAATTATGGCAATATTACTGACTCTATTCCCGATGTTGTCCTTTACATGACTATTCTGTAGCCACCCGTCTGTACTTCTGCATCTCTGGACCTTTCCACTCACTCCCCCAAACCTCCACCTGGGGTTTTTCAACAAATGGTATTGGGACAACCAGTAAGCACTTGGAAAGAATTAGTTTGTGCACGTATTCCACTCTACACACTTGTGATGCCCACTCCTACCTCCTGCCTTCCCTGCTCTTCTCCCTTCACTGAGCCGGGCTGCTCTTCTTTTAGAAACGTTCTTGGCCCTTCTCTTGCCTTTGTACATCCTGACAGGCTTTGGAATCATTGCGACCTCCACCCCAAATACCCGCAGCACCGGGCCTGGCTGGGCTCCTCCCTCTCAGAAGGGATCCCTTCCCTGAGACTCTCTCAGTGAAAGTGCCAGCATGGCCCCTCCTGGGAGCAGCCATCCCCAAGCAGGAGCCTTCCCGTGGGCAACCGGTGGTTTGTTTTACTGCCACAAAAGGGCTCTACTTGGTGAATTACTTCCTCCATTTGAAATCCAATCTGTTTCTTAATTTCCCTTGTGTCATGTACCAAAGCACCATTGCCGACCAGGGCTGTGGGAGCTTGCTTGTGACTAAGATCCCTCAGTTGACCGAGTCACTTGATGGATAGATAAGGAATGTCTACCAGACAGTGAAACGACTTGCCGGAGGTTCCTGTCTCCGGCTCCGGAAACCGTTTCTCTTCTGAAATTAGGGCCACTGGCCGCATTTCTCCCCTTCCCGAGTCGAAGCACCATCCTTCAACACGTCTATCTCCTTTTCAGCTTTAGATTTCTTCACTGCATGTCCCCCACTGCCAGACCATATACATTGCTTACGTATCCCTGTTTATTAGTCTTCCTCCACTAAAATGTGCACTCGAGGGCAGGCACCTTGTCTTTTTGTTTACTTCTGCATTCCCAACTCCTAGAAAGATGCGGCACACAGAAGGAGCTTTCCATTCATATCTACTGAAGCAAACTATGCCAAAAAAAGCCTTTTCCATTGTTTTTTTTTTTTTTTTTGGGGGGGGGGGCATCCGCTAGCCAACATGACGTTAAAGGTTACAAGCATTACTAACTGTCAATGATCTTAGAATTTCTATTCTGCTTATTTTCAAATTTTGGTTTGGTGTTTATGTTCCTGCCTGTAATTTATGCTCTGTTTCCAATCTGTGATTCGTTAAGCCATCTGGGCTATCTGTCAACCCATTACCCACAATTTGGAGAATCTCATTTCTTATAAAAATGCTGTTATTGATATCCGCCAAGATCTTCAACATTTGGCAAAAACCTTCCATTTCCTCCCTTACAGGTGACGTTTATTGCTTCCTTAGCAAAAGTGGTAAAAGCTCAGTATTTTTATTGAGAGCTTATCAAGCATCGTGTATCAAGGGAATGGTATACATTTAAATAAAGTTGTCACAGTAATACGGTATCAGCAATTCTTGTATTCCTGGGGGATACAAATCCCTTTCAATTTCTCTATTGTTGGATTTAGATGGGCAGTAGCAACAGGGCTGTGGAAACACAGAGAATGCCAATCCAGGATTTGGAATGCTGATTTCAATCACTCCCTACCACAGCTTCAGTTCACATTTGAATCAATCCTCACTCCGACAAACCACTCCAGCCAGCCTTGCCACACGGCAGGGGCAGATCCCCACAGGGGACTTGTTCCCCTCTATAACTTGACCTCTGGGGGCCCTGTCTCTTGACTCCGTATCCAGCTTTCCTGCTCTGTCTGCGCCAACTCACTTGGATGGTCTTCTGGCTTGTGATTCGGCATCTCTGCAAGACCCTGTTTTTTTGGCTGGCCCTCAGTCTTACATACTGTAAATTGAGGGCCAAGTATGCCCACCAAATACTCCCACTTCAGCTTGCCGGGGACCCGGCCAGCTGGGCCCTGTGTGAATAAGAGGAGGAATGTGATACTTGGCTCATTCTCAGCACTTTTCGGAGGCACTGGGAAGGTATATGGGTTGACTACATCTTTGAATGCACCAAGATGTTCACACATGGTTTTACGTCCCCTCTCCCAACTTCCATGGCCAGGTCCTCAGGTTCTGAAGTCCGGACCTCTTTAGTTAATTACCAGGCACACTGACCTGCAATCGATAGCTCTGCACTCCCTCACCAGGACGGAAACACCCCGAGTGCCACACCGCTCCCTAAGCTATGATGTCGAAGATGTGGTCTCTGCAGTGCGTTACAGCTGGTACCTGGTGGCTACCAGTTTAAAAAATATGCTTCCCTCAATTTCCATGGTAAAATACAGCTTTATAAACATGGAGGATGCCTGTAGAAAGAGGAACCAAACTGACCACAACCCCCAGAATCTCATCACCCAAGGGAATCACTCAGCCAATTTCTTTCAACCTTTTTGTTTTTAAAAGATAGTGAGGAGCATATATATGTTTCTTAACTTATTTTCTCTCCCTCCCTCATATGTGTATTTCCTTTTACTAGTATTTCCCTGTTTTGCATGATTAATGAAATACCAAATGAAACAGGCACTCCGAACAGCTGACCATTGGAAGCAACGTCTGTCTTTTTATTAGTCTCATTTCTTTCTTTTTTAAAATATATTTTTATGGATTTCAGAGAGAAAGAGAGAGGGGGAGATAGAAACAACAATGATGAGAGAGAATCATTGATTGGCTGCCTCCTGCATGCCCCCCACTGGGGATCGAGCCTGTAACCCAGGCATGTGCCCTTGACCAGAATTGAACCCAGGGCCCTTCAGTCCACAGGCCGACACTCTATCCACTAAGCCAAAGCGGCCAGGGCTAGTCTGTTTCTTTTTGTCATTTGTGTGTGTTCAGGCCAGGCTTCAGGGCCTTAAGTTGTCCCTGGGATCTTAGTCGTTGGGAGGTCCCCTCTGAGAATGGGTGCTAGCTGAGTGGCACTGTGCGTGTGTGTGCTGTTCTTTCTCTTTATAACTGGGTGATACTTGGGTGTGCACTCAGTTATGTGTTCTGTCTTTTCTCTTTTCATGCTAATGTGTAATATAAAAATTAAAGTCATTTTGAAAACAAATTCTTCTGTGGTGTCTACTGTCAAAGTTGGGTCAAATTTAAATTTCATTCCCCAAGGATCTGAAATTATAAAACCATCTCTCAGATGCCTCCTTGGTCTTTACTTCGGAATGAGAGCTAAGTCTTACACCTGCTGCTGCCACCGTGGCTGCTGGGCTTGGTGGAACCAGCCATCAGCGAGCTTTCCTGCTGGGCATGGTGGGCAGTGGGTTAGGCTGTGCCTGCCCTCATTTGACCAGCTCCCCACTGACTCTGTGTCTGGCAACTATCATAGGTGCACGCTCTGGTGGGTTTGGGGGCTGGGGCAAGGCTGGGCTTCCTGTGGGGACACAGTCTAGTCCAGGCCTTGCTCCATATGTCCAGGTGAGGTGCTCAAGGATTTCTGTGCTTCAAAACCATCTGACGTGATGAAATGCTCAAAAGACTGGAGGGAGGAGGGACCCTCAATAGGGACCTAAAGCAGGATGCAAAAGCTCAGAATGGCTTCCTTCTATCCTAGGTCCCCATCAGTTACTGCGTGATCATAGGCAAATCGCTGAACTGCTGGCTTCTTCTACTTCTTCATCCATCAAAACAGGCTATTAGTAAACATCTTTCCCTCCTTTGGTAGGATAGCGGGATGATGACAGTACTGGCTCTAGGCACTGTTCTAGGCACTCAACCAATATTATCTCATTTAATTCCTACAACAACTTAAGTGCAGGGAACCACTATTATCTCCATCTTGCAGATGGTGAAGCTGAGACAGGGCAAGGTTACACAGCATTAAGATTATAGCCAGGAGACGGCGATGTTGAGATTTAAACCAATGCATTGTGGCTATATTGCCTCAAAAGAGGTATTTTCAAGAGTGCTTTGAAAGGGCAAAGGGCTCTGCACATCCAGACTGCTATTGTCATCGCTGTTTCTCTCAGAGAGTTGTGTCAGGAGTAATGAACCTTTGGGCCATTTCCAAGGACTGGGCCATTCCAAATCCTAAGCTGATGCCACCTGCTCTTGCCCCACAGTCCTTTAAGGCAAATTCGAATCCACCCACTATTCCCCAGGAGAGATCCCATGTACCACAGCACCAGCACCCCCCACAGCCCTAGACCTCTGTGGGGCCAGATGGGACATGGCCTCAGTGTGCAGGTCATAGCTCTCTGGAGACCGTGGGTGTAACATATAATGGGAAACATTTACATCTCAGACACAAGAGTGACTTCGAGAATGAGGGCTACCGTGAAGACCAGACATCCAAGCATTCCTTCCCGCAGCGTGCCTGCTCCTAGGAGAACTATCAGTCTGAGCATGGCAATGGGTCTAGTCGTTCTCAACCTTCTGGCCCTTTAAATACAGTTCCTCATGTTGTGACCCAATCATAACATTATTTTCGTTGCTACTTCATAACTGTAATGTTGCTACTGTTATGAATCGTAATGTAAATATCTGATATGCAGGATGGTCTTAGGCGACCCCTGTGAAAGGGTCATTCGACCGCCAAAGAGGTCGCGACCCACAGGTTGAGAACTGCTGGACTCTAGAAGCTGCGCCCCATCACTGACATCCCAGCTAATAATCTGAAAGTGCTTCTGAAGGCAACAGATCCTCCTGCTTGGCTGTGCCTTCAATTAGCATCTACATAATTTAATAACTCAGCTGTCACCCTCTCCAATAACTGGGTCCCGAGATACTGATGAGAGATGGCACATGCTTTGGATTTGTCATCATCCTTTTAATTTTCCTAAGCTATTAAAAATATATCCCCGCCCCCCCCCCCCCGCCAAGTATTACTCTTTCCAATGAAGTCTGAGCCATTTCTTTTAAGCTGTTCTTTTATCTTGATTTGATGGAATAGGAAAAAAAATATAAACCCTGTAGGAACATAGCTCCATCCATTTATTCATGAACAAGCATGGCAGGGATCAAATCAGGGAGTCTTTGACTGGGGATATTAATAGAACAGCGGAAAGGAGTTAATCTTGTATTAGATTACAGGGGATAAGGGAACTGTCATCCAGTTGGTAGCAGCTTTCTCTAATTCTAATCATCCATGCATTAGGGAAAAGCCTAAATACACATAAAAAGGTCTTCAGTTTTTAATGCCATTATGAACGCTCCCTTCACGGGAAGTAGCAATTGCTTGTAGTGTTGCAAGTCCTGGAGTGGTTCCTCACCTTGCCGGGGACATGGCAAAAAATCTAAAATGCTGGTTCCAAAAGCAAGTCTGAGGACCCAGTAAATGTAGGGGGAAGTGGTAGTTACAGAGTGGAGAAACCAAACACCACCTGCACTGGGTGAGGAAAACGGATACCAAAAAGGGCGATGGACATCGGACATCGTGTGCCTCCCGAGGTGTGGCCTGGAGAAGGACATGCCATCTCCTAAGGGGCATTCCGATTCGGAAAGTGTGATGTGAACGGAATCAGGAGGAAACATCAGACAAAGAAAAAGCGAAGAATGTTTATCTTAAAGTGAATTTTAAAATAATTATTAAACTATGTCTCAAACTGAAAATATATGTATTTCCTGAAATCTTCTTATGGTTTTTGAAAATGTGTTTTCCAAACTGTGTCTGTTCTAAAAGGCACAAGAAGGCTGAGGAAGTGCCCTGGACTAGAGAGACACGACAGCTGGAATCTTGGATCCTGTCCAGGGGAAAGGATGCTGTGAAGCTTATACCATCTGGTGAACTAGAACAGGATGGCTGGTGGTCAGATGAAAGGGTTGTAACAATGTTAAATCTGGTGAAGCACTGTAGTTATGAAGAGAATGTCATTCCCAGGAAATGCACAGTGAAGAATTGAGGGTAATGGGTATGATATATGCAATTTCTTTTCAAGTAACCTATAATAATAAAAGTGTAATATGCTAATTATACTGGATGTCCTTCCGGATGTCCTTCTGGACGAAGCCAGGGCCGTAAGGGAAGCCCGGGTCCTGGGTGCCTGCCAGCAGCTGGAGGGTAGCCCGGGTCTCAGGTGCCAGAGGGAAGCCGGTGAGGGTAGCCGGGGAAGGAAGACCTATTCTTGCACGAATTTTGTGCATCGTGCCTCTAGTTTAGAGATAATTCCATACAAACACACAGAGAGAATAATAAAGCTAATGGGAAAAATGGTAACATTCAGTGAATATGAATAATGGGTATATGTGTGCTCTTTGCACAATTCTTACAACTTTTCTAAGTTTGAAATTATTTACAATAAAAAGCTGTTTTAAAAAGTCACTCAATTATGTTGAGAGGTCAATTCTCCCAAAATTAACTTACAAATTTGACACAATTCCTATCTAAATCCTAGTAAGCTCCCCGGCATCCCCCCCACACCCAGGCTTGGGCTGGGACTACACACCTTGGCCTTCCTGGGCCTCCAGCGTGCAGATGGCACATGGCAGGACTTCTCTGGAATCACATGAGCCAATCCCTCATGATCAATCTCTTTCTGTATCATATCTACCATATCGATTGGTTCTGTTTCTCTGGAGAACCCTAATGCAACACTACAACATGAATAAGCCTCTAAAACAGTATGCAAAGTGAAAAAGCCAGATACAAAGACTGTATACATTGTACAATCCCATTCATATGAATGTCTAGGAAAGGCAAATTTATAGAGAAGGAAAGCAGATCAGTGATTGCCTCGGGGTGAAGGGAAGGTGAGCAGCTGTAGATGGGCACGAGGAAGCTTTTCGAGATGATAGAAACGCTCTGTAACTGAACTGGGTGATGGTCGCACAAATCCATGCACTTAGGAAAATCACAGAACTATATACCTGCAATGGTGCGCTTTATAGTATGTAATTTATACTTTCATAAAGCTGTTTAACAAATTAGTCTGGCCAAGTTCAGAAGGAAAATGTAATATATATGATTTCTACTCTGTCAGACCATTCTTACATGATTATGGCTAAATCAGGATATCAACCCCTCTACTGGAATGAGATGACCACAGCTGCCTTATGGCACATGCAGGAAAGTTAAGACCTGAGCCAGGCAGTATGTACTGGGCATTATGGTGGTTCCTTTTCTTATATTTCCTACTTAATCATCATGACAGCAATGGAGTTGATCATTACTCCCATTTTGCAGGTTTGGGCTCAGGTGTTGGTGGGATGCCAGAGCCCTGTTAGCAGAGCTTGATGAAGCTGGCTCTCATATCATGAGACGTCTTGGGAGTAACAGCTGCCACCTGGCTATGCTGGCTTACGCAGCAAGACACGGAAAAGTGAAGCCCTGAGCCGGGAATAGTTGCAAAGTCAGAAACGGCATTTACGCAAAGATGCTCGCTTCCTGCTTAGGCAGAAGGACACAGCAACCACATTACCATATAACCACTTGTTTTTCTAATTGATTAAAAAAACCCACAACCACAATAGGCAATCAATTAAAATTGGATTTCCTTGAAATTTCATTATGACAGCAGTCAAGCTTTTCCAAGTGACCTGTCACATAGTCACATGTGATTTGATCTTCATAAGTCAACCTTGGGTTAGTGAATTAACAGTATTCATTTTAAGGGTGTATGTGGTATTGTAATGACTCAGGCAGGCTTTCATGTTTCATTAAGGTTGCATAATGAATGAATGAACAATGACCAGATCCCTTCAGTGCTCTAGTTTCCTGACTTTTGGAGAGGGACATTAGGAAGTAATTTTCAGAAGTATACCGACTCAGCAACTTATTACACAGTTTTCTATATATAGTAAAATGTTTAGGAAGGCATTGAAGAGTTGTTTTTGGCAAGTCTTGATAAAGTTCATTGTCCATAAGAATAATCACTAATATAAACATTTGCTTTGAAAGGTCCAAGACTTGCCCACTTGCTCCCTGTGAGTGACACTGCTCTCTGTGCAAACTGTGACTGACATGGCTGATGTAAGACAAGCAGAGTATGTCGTATGTACGTGCCCCCCAAATGATGGTTAGCATGAAAACATAACAATGTATTCAAAATGACAACCTTAAATAATGTATAAATATATATAGTGATTATTCTTGAGATATTTTCCACTACGGTGGGTTCTAAACATGTTTCTAATAATAACCGTGGATTAGAATAAAAGATTCAGAAGATGTATGAAATCTTATATTTTTAATCAGTGGCTTTGGAATATGTCTCACTTCCACCAAGCGTTTAAAGTCCCTGATATGTAAAGTCTGGTGTGTGTGTGTGTGTGTGTGTGTGTGTGTGTGTGTATGCGCGCGCATAGTTTTGTGGTCCCACAGTGATGTGTCAGTCTCCATTTTTAGTGAGATAACACAATCTAGCTCCAGACAGGGTGGCAAGTCCATGGGTTCACTGGATGTAAGATGTAGGACCTTACGGGTCCCATGCTTCCTCTGCACCTTCCTCCTTCAGTCTTCCACAGACGCAGCACAGGTCCTGGGCCATCCATTGCAGCAGCAGCAGGACAGGGAGCCAGGCTGGAACACAACTGTGCTAAATGCTTTCCTATTACTTGTCTTTTCCTCGAATCCCATCCAAATAATCACTTTTATCTCCTAAATATGCATTGTTAAGAATCCCCCAAAGCAATTATTAACAAGTGAGCCAGCCAGTGCTTGTAAACCATTTGACAAGCACAAAAGACTCTGTAAATGTTTATTCTCATTCCTGAAGCTAATTCACCAAAGCATAATGCGGTCTTCCCAGATAATGCCTTTTAGCAATGCTGCTCTCTGTGCGTGCTAGGAAACGACACAGCTCAGGCCTGAACCAGAACTCTGGGTCAACCTGCCGGGTGAGCTGGGGAAATGCGTTTTCCTCTTTTCTGTGTGACAATCAAAACAATCAGACAAGAGGCCTGCACTGCTGGAGTTATCCTGTAAAGCCTGTGTCTCGTGGGCCACATGCTGCTACTGCAGAAAGTGCTTCCATGTTTTTGGGTCCCACGCGCAGATCTTGAAAGAAGGACGGCTGTTCTTGAGGCACCTACTTGGCATGAGAACTGACTGCAGGCTGGCTCACTGTGTCCGTAGGCATCAAAGGGACAGGCAGTGGATATCTTTCTAGTGTTGCTCTTTAAGATTCCTTACATGCTCTGTAAAACCAGCCTCCAAAACACTGATGCCTCTCACATCACAACAGACAGCAGACTCTCTGCTTGTGTGTGTGTGTGTGTGTGTGTTGTGTGTAGCAGAGTCTGTATAAACCACCTTTTCTTATTTTCTGGGGCCTTTAGAACCGAGGAAGAGCTTCCCTTCCCAGGGTCAGCGAATTCTTAGAGATAGTAAACTTGCCTGGTGTCTGCCTTGGAGAGGCTGAGCCACACTCCCACTCACTTCTATTTATCAGGCCTGCGCAATAGAGGACGCTGTCCCTCTGCGCCAATCTCCCCAGAGCCAGGTCCAGGCAACTAGGAACCACTCTTACAGGCCAAAGCCCAGTAAAATGATCTAAACTAGCCCATGCTAAACCTGTCTACCCTGCTTACCTTGCCTTGCCTATCCTTTCCCATGAAAACCCTATAAAGATTTTCACTTACGCTTCTCCCTGCTCCTGGCTGCCCAAGTGTGGCATGCCGTGCCCCGTTTCTACAGGTCTGTGAGTATAACTGTCTTGTTTCATGGCAGTCATTTACATGATATATATCCAGAATTTGTTTTGACATTTATATATATTAAATGTACAAACATTTATATACTAGAGGCCCAATGCATGAAATTCGTGCAAGGGGCTCGGCCCTCGCAGCCCCAGCTGCCTCAGCTGGCCCTCGCAGCCGCTCAGAGTCCCAGCTTCCTCCAGAAGGTTGTCCGGACAAGTCAATCTGCTGTTTGGTCTAATTAGCATATTAGCTCTTTATTATATAGGATATTAAATGTTTTTATTGATTTCAGAGAGAGGAAGGGAGAGGGAGAGATAGAAACATCAATGATGAGAAAGAATCATTGATTGGCTGTCTCCTGTACACCCCTACTGGAGATTGAGCCCGAAACCCAGGCATGTGCCCTGACTGCTAATCAAATAGTGATCTCCTGGTTCATAGGTTGACTCTCAGCCAGTGAACCATACCGGCTGGGAAAATTCTGGGTATAATTTAATATAGAGTCCCTTATCCAGTTGTATTCATAGTCATCAAACAGTAGAAGTGGTAAATTTGCTCTTCTAAACACATCCCCAATTTCCCTTTGCTGGAACTCTGTTGCTCCAGGGCTGGTTGTAGGTTGCCAGGCAACACCATCAGGTGTGCTGCATACAGCCCTGGACCTTAATCTCTCTCTTTCAGGTCTTATTTACTTAGGTGTTTATTTTATGTTCCTAAAATGTGGTGAGGACCAACTTCCTCCTCCTCTCCCACCACAAAAAAATTCCCTATCATTTGAACAAACACTTCTGAAGCTTTCAGTGACTTGATAAACGATACAGTGAGCTATGGAGCAGGGGAAGGCACAGGCCTGTGGGGTGGCCTATGGATGCTAACTACGCCATTAACACACTTCACTAAGGCCTCATTGGCCCATTACAATTTCCTGGAAACTTGGGGAAAATCAGCTGTTCCTATTTTCTTCTCACTCTGACATTCCACCTTTTTCATTTCTGTTTTTCAGATTTATCACTTCTATGTGACAGGAAGATGGTTTTAAAAAAAGTGCTAATAATATGTGATAATTACATTTATAATTGGGGAGAATGGGGAGCGGATGTATGATTGCTAATAGTGGGATGGTCCAGGAGATGTATGTTGGCCTGGGGGAATGGGAGCCATATTCAGTTTTTGCTATTTGTGATACCACTGTAGGCAAAGAAGAACATGTACCGTAAATGAGAAAAAGCAAAAAAATGTCATATGATCCGCTAAGTTTTCTCATGGTTTTGGGTCAATGTCATGCAAAAACCTTACGCATGACTTCACTGACCCAGTGGTGGGGCAAGCAGTGGAGGGGCCATAATTTCCATGAGTTCCAAGTCATCCTCTAAACCAGCGGTTCTCAACCTGTGGGTCGTGACCCCTTTGGGGGTCAAACGACCCTTTCACAGGGGTCACCTAAGACCAACGGAAAACACATATATAATTACATATTGTTTTTGTGATTAATCACTATGCTTTAATTATGTTCAATTTGTAACAATGAAATTGGGGGTCACTACAACATGAGGAACTGTATTAAAGGGTCGCGGCATTAGGAAGGTTGAGAACCACTGCTCTAAACAAATGCACTGCAGAAGAAAAAAATCCGTGGTTGCTATGCAAATGCAGCTTTAAGACAAGTCCCCTTAACACCCATTCCAAAAAGACTGCTGACCCCATCTCCACCTGTACAGAAATTCTGGAGAATTGGGCTTTACCTCCAAATCAACTTCTGTCTACAAGATGACAAAACATCCAGATTAAAGGAGAAGGGTTAAACCCACCAACTGGTTGGCTAATCTACCTGCTACTAAGGTATTCTGTTCTCCCCTCGCCCTCCCCTCCCCCCCAGCCCCAACATAAATAAAGACAATTTGTTTCTCTTGTTTAAAGAGTGGCTGTATGGCTCTCAGGTCACTCAGGAGGCGCTGAGCAACAGCCAGCTGGAAGGCACCATCCAATACCAAAGCCTTCACCTTCACTAGCTGCGAGCTTTATAATTTCCTTCATTGTTCCTAGATCACACCGGCCATGACCAAGCACTAACAACCTCACAGGAGAGTGTCCTTCCTCCCCTCAGTTCAGATTTCCCCAATAGCATGGGCAGCAGCTCTCCTGGAAACCTACCCTAAACAAATAAAGTGAAAGAAGGAAAAAGCCAGGAGTAACAGGATGTTCTCTGCAGTTATTTATAATTCTAAAACGCAATGTGCAGCCTAGATGTTGAGCAGTAGAACGGTAGTTAAATGTAATGTCAGCATTGCACGGTGGTTATGAGCAGAGGAGAGCGTATGCCTGTCTCTGCCGCTCACTCACTGTGTGATCTTGGGCAGGTTAACTAACCTCTCTGGGCCTCCAACAAACTGAGCCTAGCAGGGTTGTGAAATGAGTTACTATTTATAAATATTATGAGGATGAAGTGAGTTAATATATATTGTAATATTTATGTACCTAGAGTGTGAGAAGCACTATGTAAGGGATTTGATAAACGAAGTGGTATCTTTTCTAGATGGAGAATTTTGCAGTTTTTACAAAGATCACTAATAAGGCTATTCAGCAGTGAGGAAAGTGCTTATCATAAAAAAAGGTCCCATGAAAATAATTTAGTACTCAATGTAAAATATGAGAACGAAAATTTATCCAGGGCCTACATAAAATGAAGATGGTTGTATTGGTAATGCAGGGATCTTTTGCATTCCAGTAATTATGTATAGCTTTTGTAAATTTCTCCTATTTAAAAAAAATTTAAATTTATTGGGGTGTCATTGGTTAATACGATCATACAAGGTTTCAGATGTGGGTTTCTACGCTACAAGATCCGTACATTCCCACCAGCAGTGAACAAGGGTTCCCTTTTCTTCACAACCTCTCTGATACTCATTACTTGTAGAGAATAGTCATTCTAACATGTGTGAGGTGGTATCTCACTTAAGTTTTGATTTGCAGTTCTCTAATTGCCAGTGAGGATGGACATCTTTTCATATATCTATTGGCTGTTTGTATGTCTTCTTGGGAGAGGTGTCTGTTCATGTCCTCTGCCCATTCTTTGATTGGGCTGTTTTTTTGGTGCTGAGTTTTATGAATTGTTTATATATTTTGAAAATTAAACCTTTGTCGGAGCTACTGTTTGCAAATATCATCTCCCATTTGGTTGGTTGCCTCTTTGTTTTGCTGTCAGTTTCTTTGGCTGTGCAGAAGCTTTTTATTTTGGCAAGGAAAAGTAAAGGCAAAAATAAATGAATGGTTTTTTTTTTAAGAACTCACCTGAGGACATGCTTAGAGGAAGGAGGGGGAGAGGGAATGGAGGGAAGAAGGAAGGAAGGGAGGGAGGAAAGAAGGGAGAGAGAGAGAAATCCATCGGCCATCTTCCATACATGCAGAGAGAGAGAGAAAGAGCCCTGACTGGGAATCTAACTGGCAACTATTCGGTGCATAGGACGACATTCAACCACCTGAGCCACTGCAGCCAGGCTTGCTTTTGTAAGTTTTAAGAAAGTTTTGATAAGGGTTGGTGAGGGGCAGTGAGAGGGGTGGGAGGAAGAATTCCTCTTGGGCCTCTGGTTGGAATGGATCACCTGGTTCTTCTGTCAGAGCTGGGAGAACTGTCTGCTCTGCACAGAGTTAACAGAAACCTCTTGATAAGAGTACCCCCAAAGTGGGAGATAAATGGGAAAAGAGAGGTTTCAGCAGTCAGGGGCCAGGAAGAGGGACTAAACACAGTGGCGTGGCACTTCCTTCCTACCCGATCTCTGATCTGCCAGTGGTGTGGTCCATCAGGAGAGGGCAGGGGCTCAGAGCATCTTGGCAGGTTAGATGGACAAAAACATGAAAAAGATCAAAGCATTAGACTCATGAGGTAGGAATAAAATACCCTCATTTGTCAGGCACTTGTCCACATCAGGGAAATAACTCTGACAAAAGAAATAAACACCGATACTAAGCATGCTTCCTTCTCCTCCCCTGATATTTATCCCATCATCTCTACCAGGAGGGCAGCTTCTTCCAGGATAAAGGGACGTGGATACCGCAGTCCTGCCCTCTGTCCTCACCCCAAGCCCTCTTCCCCCCGCCTCCCCTCATCTCATTAGCAAAGACTCTTGAGTCTAGAAAGAAACCTTAGAGATGGCCTCAACCAGTGGCTCTTATAGCCTACTCCTGGGCATTTTAAAATATACAGGTCCCTAAAGAAGTAGTAGCTCTGTGGTGGGGTCCAGGATTCTGCCCCCCCCTTTTAATTTATCTTTATTGTTGAAAGTATTACAGATGCCCCCGTCCCCCTGTCCCCGGATTCTGCTTTTTCAATCTTTCCCCATCCCCAGGAGATTCCCAAGTCCTGTGGGGAATCCTAAGTAACCTAGCTCATTTTAGCAATAGAAACCAGTGACCCGAAGCTTTCCCTCTTTACTGCGTGGCCACTCTCTACTTTTCCTCTGCCTTCACCCTGCTTCTGTCTTGCTCTACCTCTCTCAAAACCTTTCTCTCTTTTTCTGAGCTGGGAATGGTATTTTAACTACAGAAATGAAAATTCCAACCGGGGGGAGGGAGGCTGGCAATCTATTGTCACTAATAAACCCTGGCATTTTTCCAGCATGGCCCAGTCCCCTGACATCTGTCTCAGGCAGACAGAAGTCTGCCTGAGCCATGCACACATCTGTCCTGGCAGCTACGTGGGCACACAAATGAAACGCTCTCAATTAAATTCGAGTGAGCTGCAGGCCTAATGAGCATTATTAGTGTATTTGCATGCACTTAAGAAAAAGCAACTGTTAGCCTGATAGTGTTCTGACCTCCTTCAGAGACCAAGAGGATCTGAGGTTTTAGCTCAGACCTGGGCCTTGTTGTATTGTCTCAACTGGACAGCTAACGACTAGGCTCCTCGACAGAGTGGGACGGCTGAAATCACCAGGGGTCCATCATTGTTCCTCTCACTTAATGAGAAAGCTGCTGAGATTCGATGCTTTTGGATCAGTTAGATGTACTTGCATCCTAACCTTGTTCCTAGCAGTCATTCTGACACAGCCCCTCCCATGTTTCCCTGGTCCTTCTGTGCTAGCCCTCAGCCCCTCTGCCCACCAAGAAGCCCCAATAATCCCTGTTCTGCTCCACCGGCTCTTGCCACTTGGGTGGCCTTGGCTCAGGCAGGTCCCTCCTCCAACCTGTCCACCTCACCACAAGGAAGGGGACAGAGATCTGAACAAATGCAAGGCTCAGTGAAAATGTCAGATTATTGCTTTTTGTAAGTGTGTGTGTGTGTGTGTGTGTGTCTGTGTTGGCAGCCTAGCAACCTGGTATTAATAGCTTAATACTTAACGGGATACTTCCTGGTTAGCTTGGCTACTGGATATTTTGAGTTCTGGGAACACAGGCAGAAACTTCACGCATGCTGTTAAGTGCAAATCCCCATGAGAGCTCTAAGTAGCTTCCTTGCCTCCTGTGTGCATGTGCAATTCCTGTTTTAATGATGTAATGGCTACTAGATACTCTGAGACTTAAATCCCAACTTCACTGATTTGATGCTTTAATTCTTTTTTTTTACTTGGTTCAGTTTTGTTTTCTTTTTTGCCTGCCTTCAATATTTAGTAAACTTCTTTTGAAAGCAAACATGACTAAGAAAAAAAAAAGCAACGTATGTTAATGTCTGAACTAGTGTGTTAAGGGCAGACACACGCTTGA
>NW_006287951.1:1463568-1472602 GCF_000327345.1 Myotis davidii | reverse complement strand
AAAATAAGATAAGGGGGGATTTTGAAGACAAGGGAGAGTTTGGACCAGAGCCCTTCTCTATCTTAAAAAGCTCTGTCTCATCTTTCATTTTAGAAAGAGACTGTTTTCCTACAGTCAGCCCTATTCTGCTTGGTTGGCTAGAAGATGTTTGCTTTCATTCAGGGGGCCAGGGGGCACCCACACCACGTGGCTCTGTTTCTTTAGTGGGCCCCACAGCAGTGCTGGCACTGCTTATCCAACAGCATCACCCTTGGCCTGTAACTGTTTATCCCTCTGCAGCCACTGAGGCAAAGGAGTACAACCAAGTTGCTCAGCAGCCAGTGGTGGCCCTAGCGTTGGGCTCATTGTCTCCCTCCTGGCTCTCTGTGTCCCTCAGAGATAGGAAGAGCTTGGACTGGATGTTGGGATATCCTAAATTCCAGGCTTGGTTTTGCCAAAAAAAAAAAAAGCTCTTGAGCAAGTCACTAGACACTTCTGCTCTTCATTGAAAAAGTGAGGGGGTTTTCTAGGTAACAGTATAATAACCAACAGTATTATAGCTCACATAATGCTTTCAGATTTTATTTCATGCTTACAACTTGCCAGGTGGCATATGTGTTATCACCATTTCCATGTACAGATAAGGAAACTGGGCCAAGGGGCCCCAGGTCACGTGACTAGACAATGGCCAGCAGGCTCTGCCCTGCCCACTTCTCCATCCCTTCCTCTAGAGCAGTTGCTTCCAAAGGCTCGTTCTAGATCTCGAAAGCTATGATTCTCAGGGCTCAGGGCAAACCGTGCCTATTTTTGGTGTCAAAACTTTTGGATAACTTACACCCATCTCCACCTTTGTCCTTTTTAATGAAACAAACATGAGAAAAGTGCTTATGTCCTATATGTTCATAATATGTAACCTTAACACTCCAAGTTTTATCTAAATTAATAATTTCCCACATGATTTATTATTACAAAAGTTCATAGTTGGAAGTAGCTGAAAACACAGCCTTTAATTAACTTGACAAACTACAAATCCATTTTGCCCACAGTTAACACTTTTAGCATCAATGAAATTTGATTTCAGGAAAGGAGTGTACATTATTCATTGGATTGAAATGGCACACACATTTACATCTTTAAAAACAATTCTTCAGGAAACAGTAAGGACACATGGATGCTTGAAATCTCATAAATCTGAAGTTACCCCAATTGGGAACCAGGCAGCATCATTAAAGGGAATGGGCTGGCCTACCATTTCCTGGACTTTTCCATCTCAGGAGTAGCCATATAATAAAAGTTGATGTACATTTAGTTTTTATTAGTTTCCATCAATAGTGATAGAAGTTTAAAAAATAATCAAGCAAACCAATAAAAATATATCTCAATATTGGTACTTGGGAAGTAAATTGGTTCTATCTTTTTGCAGGAATTATCACAGGAGGCAAATCTTCAGAAATAACCCGTATACCAGTATTTAAATTAAATTGTCCAGAAATAATCACATTTGAAGGAAATAGAGAAAATATTCTGCGATGAGTCATCATGGGCGATGGCTCTGTGACACAGTGCTGTGCATTTCTGTGGTTTTATCGTTGTATTTGGCTTCTCAACTCTAAAGTAAAATTTTTTTTAAAATAAAAGCAAAACAAATAACAGAAAAATGGTGGTTCCCATTTTATTACAACATTTTTCTGAGAGGTTCAAAGAATTCAGGAGCCATGTTTCTATCAGCTCAAAAACAGTTCTAGCGTTGGAAGATTTTTACTGGACAATAACATTTTCTTCCTTACGCTTAATACTGTCAGTTTCCTGCTGCCTGACGATGTCCTGTAGTTTTATAAAGAGGAGAACTACAAATGCTTATTATCAAAAAAAGCACTACCAGTTAATTAAATTCACTCGCATCACATCAGAAACGGCACAGAGGAGAAAATTAATATTCAGACATAACAAATCCAAGATCTTTTGTGTGCTAGTCTGGTCTATCTTTGGCAAAAGGATGGCAGTGCTCCAATCTGAAGCAACTGCCTTCACTGTGTGGGAGCTGATTTCTTTTACCAGCTGCCAGTGGAAGTCGTTCTACAATTCAAGTTGACAGTTTCTTAGCTCTTCTGTTGTACTCTAATTGAGATGACTGTCCCTGCTTCCAACCTAAACTAGATCAGACTCTATAAGAAGACACTTCAATTATGTAAAAAAAAATTCTTTTATACACATGGTGTAGGCCTGTTCTACTCGCAGTTCATTTAAGTGGAGAAAGAGGAAATGGACTTCAGCTGCACAAAGGATGCTCATGCTTGATGAATTAGCCAGCAAAGCCACTCACCGTCCTTCTCAGGAAGCAGCTAAAATTAAAGAGTCCTAATTTGTTAGGTGCTTAAAAGTTGGCTCTGGAGAAGGGCAGGAAGTTGGCAAGATGAATCCTTATAATCCATTCCAATTCAGGAATGTGTATTGTGTGAATCTCTGGCTCAAAGTGCATCAAATCTAAAGTTGGACAGTGTCCAAATTCATTAATAGCCAATGTTGGTTAAAGGCTTACTATGTGCCAGGTCCTGTGTTGGGCTTGGGGACAGATACGAAGAAGGTTTCTGCCTTTGAGGAATGTGATAAAGGCTGTCATGGAAAGAAGTGCTAACGTCAATGGGAATTCAAAGGCAGGCATGACTGACTCCCTCTCTGGACTTGGCGTTGAAGAAAGCTGGGGGCCAGATCTTTTGATGAATGGCGGACGGTCTAGATATAAATGCTTTCAATTAGAGTTAACATTTCCTGAAAGGCCTGCTGGTAAATAGATTCTTGTGTCTCAGAAAAAGCAGCTTGTCTTACAAGGTTAAATTATGCAAGGTTCTGCTCCTTATAGTCCTTAAGGTATAGTACCATGTCTGTAGTATATATCCCCTTTCTCAAAGTCCCACTCACATAGATCTCATCCATTATTCCTGGCTGCAGAGAGTCACGCATGCTGTTATACCAGTATATAGAAAGGGAAACGGAGATGTAGAGAATGTCCCATTTGGCCAGCTGATTTGGCTTAAGTTAAACAAGTAAGTAGCATGTGAAATAAAACTGGGAGCCAAGACCTCTCAAGCCCAGAGCTCTCCACAAACTTTTGTTTGATCAAGTTGCTAATAAATTCAGAATTCTCTAATAGGGGAGTTATGCCCATCTGAGCAGAAGAGGAGAGGACCTTGGTGCTTGAGAGTAATGGGATAAATGCTTGAAAAAACTTGATGAAAACTGTCCCCAGGTTTCATCGTGGGCAGGCTAAAAACCACGTAAACTCCCTGCCAACTACAGAGCACTTGGGGTGGGTCGCTCCTGCCTGACACATTGTACAGCGGTCCAGCACCAAGTTCCAGCTATGTTGACAATCAGTGCCAAAGCTAAGAACAAACAACAGGTAGCCTTGGTGAGATCAAAGGAAAGCTTGCGATCAACCCAGATGCTGGCGCTGGGCCTAATGTGGACTGGGCAAGGAACCCACCACCCGGTGAGGTGGAAACAGCAGAACCTGAAATGAGCTTAACCAAGAAACCTTCATTAGAAGAATTCTTATTAAGAACCCTGATATTTATAAAATAGCTTCTTTCCCACTCGAGCCTATTTTCGGAGCACGGTTGGAAACCTGCACTTGGTTGAACTTGCTGCACACCCTCCGTCATCCACATATACACATGGAGTGTTAAATCCATGTGTACAGAAATTCTCTTCTTCCTTGGCCAGTCTGTAAACTTCTACTCGCCCTTCAGGATGCCCACGAATTGCTTTCTAACAGAATCATCCGAGGCACCTCTTAAACTCACATATTCCTGGGCCTCATCCCAAATGCACTCCATGCAGATTTCTGTTGCTGTCAAGCTCCTGGGGGGACTCGCTGTGCAGTCAGGATTGGGAAGGAGCTGTTGCTACAGATCAAGCTTTGTGAAACGCTTTTAACGAAAGATGATCTGCAGTGGGATTAACTCCAAACTTTCTGGGAAGGGGAGAAGGTGGTAGAGCGGTAATCTGGGTCTGGAACTTGCTGAGAGTCGGAGCTGAGGAAGGCCAAGATGGAAAGCAAAGGTGCCGACACGACTCCAGACCCCTCAGGAGCCTGCCCTTGAGTTTGACGGCTTCATCAGGGACATAGAGCAAGACAATAGTCCGCTGAAGAAGGTGGGGACATCTGGCGGCCTTCTGATGGAGGAGTTTTTCATTTTTTCTTGAGTGAGGCTCAGGGAAATTCCACAGCTCCATGAAGGTCCCATAAAAAATTCAGTAGTAGTGATTTAAACTTTAAAAAATTCTGCTATTTCCATTTACAAGGCTCTTAAAGGGCACCATAAGGAAAACAACCCACTGCTTGTTTGATTGATGGTTCTAACTGCTATTAACATTTTCGGTACTGACTTCGTATGTTACTCATTGTTCAAGTAAAAAATAAGTCCCCGCATAGCCCTCCACTTCCATCTTCATAAAACATCTCCATACAAAAGTAAAATATTGTTGTTATTATATGAGCAGCTGGTGTTAGTATAGTGTAGATTCCATTAAAACCTCTAAGCATTTTAGCTAGTGCCATTTAGCATCTCAAATCATGATAACATGACTTATTTGCATAAAATCTCCAGGCCCTTCTGCATTTCCCATTGCAAGGGAGGTAGGGTACAGAACTGGTGTGATTTTTTTTTTTTTAATTTCAGAGAGGAAAGGAGAGGAAGAGAGAGAGAGAAACATCAATGATGAGAGAGGATCATTGATCAGCTGCCTCCTGCACATCTCCTACTGGGGATCAAGCCTGCAACCTGGGCACATGCCCTGACTGGGAATTGAACCATGACCTCCTGGTTCATAGGTTGATGCTCAGCTACTAAGTCATATTGGTCGAGCAGGTGTGATTACTTATATCCTTTGTCCCCTCACCCTCCAAGTTTGGGTTCCACTGAAAAAAGCAAAGTCAGGTAATCCACAGAAAAGAAAAGTTATATACTGTCTTTCTCTTGCTTTTTCATTAAGTTATCTGATGTAGGCCAGTTGTCATTAATTTTCTATTGGTTGTGCAACTTAACTCCAGGGCTCTGTTTCTGAATTATTGTTATTTTTCACTAAGGGATAACTAAGTGGCTGATAGTTCTCTCAGGTCTTTACTAAACTGCCACCTTAGTGATGAGGCCGTCCTGGCCACCTTGTCTAACATCCCACCTCCTCCCTGCCCCACCACTGCACTGCTTCTGTGCCCTTCTAGCACTTATCACAATTTAAGGTAATGCATGTTTATTGTTAATTCTGATTCTTTTCTGTTTTCCCCAGTGGCATTTCAGTCCCATCAGGGCAGGGATTTTGTGTCTTGTTCATTGCTATATCTATGGGTCTAGCACAGCATCTGGCAAACAGTAGGTGTTTCTTAAGTACTGGCTGAATGGATACGTGAATGAACTGTCTTGCTTTTAGTCATGAGGCTGAGCTGGCACAGGGGACCAGCATTTACATGCTCCATTAGCAGCATCATATAGTGCAGTGATTCCCAAAACTTTGGTTCGCAGGGCACTTATTTAGGTCCAGACAACTTAAGACGTATGTATGTCCTAACCACTTGGTGGCCATTTGAAAAGAAATACATATACACTGAAAGAAAAATATTTTAATTTTATTCTTTAATGCCATGATTATTTTCTAATGGGATGTGTGCACATATTAGGGACTGTAAGACTTTTCAGACCTTAGAATCACACTGGACACAATACCCTTAGTTTTTGTTCCACCCACATCGATTTTCACATGGTAACTACACTTGCTTTTTTCTTTTGTAGTTGGATTATATTTTTATTGTATTCATTTCTCTTAGGGGAAAATTGTAAAGAAACAAAGAGGTTCCAGATGAATGTATCCTGGAAATAAAAGTTGAAAGATTCTTATTTCTTTGGAGTATGAATTCTTATTTAAAGTCCTTATTCTTTAGCTCTACAGTTTCTGTAATTTCTTTAAATGGTGGGTTGAGAAATAAAAAAATAGTAGCCACTTTGACTAAATGTAATCATAACGAAAAACATGGTCCATCCATGATAAATCATAGGGTGGACAGCTATTAGGAAAACATTTAAACATTGTCTTCATTTTATAACTGTACTTGCTTTTTATCACAAGTGCTGAAAAGCCAGCTTACCAACAATATGATATAATCGTAGGAATGTAGTTCAACCTAAGGTGCAAACGGTCACTGTGAGCTAGTAGTTCAGATAGTCTCAGACACAGCACTGTTATGCTTCCCTCATCCACCACTTAAAATATCCTGCAGCATCCAGTCTGCTCACTGCTGCACCCAGAACCACAGGCACAGCAGCTAGATGCATATCCCCTGGGGCAGTGTGAACCAGGGCAAGGTTTCCCATCTACCAGAAAGACAAAATAACAGTGTCTACCTCCTAGGCTAAAAAATGTTTATTGATTTTAGAGAGGGGGGACAGAGGGGGAGGGAGACACACACACACACACACAGAGAGAGAGAGAGAGAGAGAGAGAGAGAGAGAGAGAGAGAGAGAGGTCAATTTGTTGCTCCACTTATTCATTCATTGGTTGCTTCCTGTAGGTGCCCTGGCTGGGGATGGAACCTGCAACCTTGGTGTATCAGGACGATACTCTAACTTCTAACTCACTGAGCTACCTGGCCAGGGCTACTTCATAGTTTTGTTCTTATTATGGAGAAATTTCAAACCTATGTAAAAGTACACAGAATAAAACAATGAGCCTATTATTCCATCATCAAGCCCCAAGAACCATTCAATTATGGCCAACCGTACTCCTGCCACATCCCATATTCTCTGCTCCCCACAACTGGGACATAAATCCCAGAGTTTGTCTGTAAATATTTCAGCACCTCGTAGTTTTCTTTTCGTGAGACTTGAATGGGTAATATATGTAGAGCATTTAGCAGAGTGCTGAGCACCCTGAAGGGCTAGGTGCCAGCAGCTCCACTATAGTGAGCACTTAGGGAGCTCCTCCAGGGATGAGCCCCCATAAAGGAACACCTGTGGCCACAGGGAAGAGGGCTGCTGCAGGTGCTCTCCCCACTGGCAGAGTTTACAAACATCCACAGGGAGCTTCTGTGAGCCACCGTGGAGGACACACAGGGTGTGGTGGAGTTTGCTGAAGGACGTGGATGAGAAGGCTGCTGATCTATTACAGCACACTTTTGGAAGAACTAGTTCAATGTGGTTAGGGAGAGGTCCAAACTCCATGTAGCTGCCCTGCACACCCATTTGATAGGGAGGGCACAGCTGTTGATTTATCCAGCTGTTTAGGCATGAGGTGTACAGATGATTATGAGGGCAAGAAACAATGGCTATTTTCCACTTAGGGCTTCACAGAATTCCCCCTTCCCTTCTGGGGCTTGATTAGACTGTAACTTAAATTGCTCCCTCTCAGGGTCTCCAGGTCCACCATCGTAAGCCCGGCCTGAGGCTCCCCGGTGAGTGAGGGGGGATGACAGGAACATCAAGCACTCCGCTAACGTTTATGCCACAGCAGCAAAAGTTTCCACTCAGCTCTCCTGAATGTTTGCTATGGAATCTAAGTGATTATCCATGTTCAACAAAGTTGAATGCATTATTGATCTTTTGATTTACAGTCTGTCTGGTTTACTGATCTGAGAGAAGCCCTAAAATTCTTTGGGTTTCATTTAGCCCAAAGGCAGAATTTACAATTAAACCACCTATAGCTAGCATCTATTTCTTTTAGGCAAAGAGCATATTGTAGACTGGGAAGTTCTGAAATCTTACCAGCATACTCTTACACCATTCATTATATTGTAATCTGCTATCAATGACACATCATAATGTCAATCCAGCTCTGCCCAAAGATGACCAGCAATCTCATACAAAGGAGCAAATAAAACATTCTGCCAGACAGAGGGACGTGGCGAGAAGTAACTCTATTAACCTCCATGCAGGGAGGGACTCAGTAAAATCACATTTGTCAGTAGCTTGTTCAGGGAGTAAATGCATGTGAGGAATTGCATCATGGACTTGAATACTCGTGGTGCTTTGTTTAAACAGTTCTTACTAGGCTAATGGAATCATTGACTGAGTCACTCATGTCCATAGATATACTCAGGCTTGATCTATTTCTAAACAAGGCTTTATAAATAAGATTTGGGGGGAATTTTAATCCATGTTCCTTATCAGTGACATGCTCATTAGCTCCTGAACCTCCCCACATAAAGCTGTGTAGAGCAGGGAGTTATTAAGAAACCAAGTACCATCTTGGCAGCTATACTCTCAACTCCAGTGGCAGTGAGGCAGCACTTTGTATGCTCAGCCTATTTGTCCAGCTTCCATGCTTATTTCTACAGTGAAGAGGAGCACAGGAATCAATGCTGGAACTAGAAAGAGAGAGACTACTCAATGGGGTACCAAGTAGGTGAAAATCTAAGAAAAACACACGGTCAGGGAAGCAGAGAACAGAGTCTATGTGAAGAACATCCAATCCATCTCATATTTGGTCTGTTTCCTGCTAAGAGAAGCTTTCTCAGTTACTAAGGTGATGGGGATCTAGAGCAATGATGGCAAACCTTTTGAGCTCGGCGTGTCAGCATTTTGAAAAACCCTAACTTAATTCTGGTGCCGTGTCACATATAGAAATTTTTTGATATTTGCAACCATAGTAAAACAAAGATTTATATTTTTGATATTTATTTTATATATTTAAATGCCATTTAACAAAGAAAAATAAAAAAAATGAGTTCGCGTGTCACCTCTGACACGCGTGTCATAGGTTCACCATCACTGATCTAGAGACAAGATCTACCTATGTGCTCAATGGATATACAGCAGGTCCTTGGATAGCATTTGGTTCAATGTCATTTTGTTATAATATTGATGAGGTGCTGTAGCAACTTAACTCTTATTTGTATCAGTTAGCCTATGACAGTGGTCGGCAAACCGTGGCTCATGAGCCACATGCAGCTCTTTGGCCCCTTGAGTGTGGCTCTTCCACAAAATACCACGTGTGGGTGCGCACGTACAGTGCGATTGAAACTTCATGGCCCATGCACAGAAGTCGGTGTTCAAAAAGGAGATAG
>NW_006287951.1:1460831-1463360 GCF_000327345.1 Myotis davidii | reverse complement strand
TGGTCTATGATAACATTGGCTTTGTTGTACATTGTTTCACTTAAAGGCATAGAGATTATCCATGGCATTAAGTGAGGACTTACTGTGCAGACATGCTCAGGACTGTTCAGCAGCCAGGGGCCAGTGGTTTCACTACTGCTTTATCCCTCTTGCCACTATCCTACTGTAGCCCTAGGTAATACAGGTGCAGCCCTAGGCTGATAGAGGTGTAGCCTTAGGCCCATAGATGTGCAGTCCTAGGCCGATATAGGTGCAGCCCTAGGCCAATACAGATGTAGCCCTAGGCCAATACAGGTGTAGCCCTGGGCCAATACAGGTATAGCCCTGGGCTGATACAGGTATAGGCTGGGCTGATACAGATGTAGCTCTAGGTGTTACAGGTGCAGCCCTAGGTGATACAGGTGTGGCCCTAGGTGATACAGGTGCAGCCCTAGGCTGATACAGGTGTAGCTCTACGTGATACAGGTGTAGTGCTGGGCTGATACAGGTGGAAATATGTGGATCCATTTGTGAACCCTGTTTACTATTAGTAACTAGTAGAATCTTTAACAAGTCAGGTGTGATAAACTAAAGATGACCACAAATTCTCTGCTATTCCTCCCAGAGAGAGGTGGAGTCTAATTCCTTTATTTTAAATAGTTCACCTTAAACCTGGGTCTGCCTTAGTGACTTGCTTGACCAATAGAAGGCCATTTCAGTGACTCCTGGGACTTCCAAGGCTAGGTCACAAGAAGCTGCAGCTTCGGCCTGGTGATCTTGGGACTGTCTTTCTGGGATCCCTGAGCTGCCATGCAAGGAAACCCAGTGCTCTGGGACTCCAGTGCCTGCCTGCGGTCCATGCTAAGATACACAAGCAAGGTCATCTTACATCCTCTAGACCCACCCACCTGCCAGCCAAAGATTACCAAGCGTTCTCACTCAATGCCACGTGGAGCAAAAGAATCACCCAGTTGAACCCTGCCCTCCACTTCCTGACCTATTAAACTATGAGCCAGAATGAAAAGACTGTTGTTTGAAGCTGCCACGTGTTTGAAGCTGTGGTTTGAGTCACAGCAGCAGATGTACTGCTTTGCAGCACCACAGTGTAACCGCCGCTTCTAGAATTAGAGCCTTCGGGGACAGTGGCCTGCATGCTGTTAAATGATTGGGAAACTGGGCCAGCCAGGGGTGCTCCGAGCCATGACTGGTCTGGAGGAGACCCTTGAGAGTGGCAATGGCTTTGCTGACGGGAAGCCAGGACCTATGAGGAGTGTTAGGGAGAGTGTTCAAGAGGAACCTGAGTATGTGGGTTGTGCATGTTGGATAGAATGCATCACTTTAGTAATTGGTAGGAGCTGCAAGAGAAAAATCCAGATATGTGGTATTAGTTTCCTATTTTGGACACGGAATTTTCAAAAAGATTGACCATTCTATTGGAGCCAGGAAGAGTGGGGCTCCAGAAAGCAAGTATAAAACCATTGCTGTGGTCCCTCACCTGAAATGTCAACATAGAAGTGAGCAGAAAAAAAGATGACACTTGGCTGTATGCGGGAATGTTTGCCTTCAGGTTTGATATTTCATCTATTCATTTAACAAATATTGAATGACAGTCCAGTGCACTGTGTTCTTGCATACCTGTGACCAAGTGCTTGGGGAATGATGGCTGTGAGAGCGACAGTCTGTGTGCTACGATTAGAGCTGCTTTTGGAGAGGACACCATGTGGCATTCATCTGGATGGTCTGAAGAGACAAAAGCCACCTTTTTTTGGAAAAAAGTCAACTCAATACATCCGGTCAGTCGCCGGTCTCAGTAGCTACCGAAGCCATGACCTTCCAGGCGGTTGGAGCTGAAGGCAGCAACGCCTGCCCTGTAAGAAGGTGAAGGGGGAGCGTGAGCCATGCCCAGTGAAGGCAGCCCGTTCAGGGTGGACTGAAGGACCAAGGTGATCTGTTGCTAGTGCTTAGAAACTGGTTTCCCGAGAGAGGGAGGAAAATGACCCCAAGGCAGAGGCCTAAACCATGTGGGCCCCCAGGACGGTCTTTCTGTGCTGACACTAACAGGACTCTGGGAAGTGCTGGGAACCAGGAGAGCCACCAGAGGTGGGAGGGTGGAGGAAAGGGCTAACTCTGTGAGTGGAGTATGAATCCAATCTGGGGATAGAGACTGATGGTGCTGCCGGAAGAACTGGGTGACAGAGCTGGGATGCTCTGCGGGGACTAGGTGCTGCCTCTTCACTGCCTGGGAGCTGAGGACTGACACAGGAGACCCGATGGGAGGATGAGAAAGACATGGCTGGCTGAGGGCAAGCGAGTTCCTCCTCTGACCCTGGAGGACGATGCAACACTCAACAGCCCCCTGGCCAGGAAGACTGCCTGTCAGATGCTCTAGAATCATGCTTTCCAGGACGGCAGCCCCAAGGCACTATTCTGGGCACCTGAGAGGCACCAAAAACATGGCATATCCTATATAATAAAGAGGTAATATGCAAACTGACCATCACACCCTTGCACAAGATGGCCACCCCTATGTGGTCAAAAGATGGTCGCCCC
>NW_006287951.1:1457856-1460812 GCF_000327345.1 Myotis davidii | reverse complement strand
AGTGGCAATCAGGCAGGCAGGCAGGCGAGCGGTAGGGAGCCAGCAATCCCGGATTGTGAGGGGGATGTCCAACTGCCGGTTTAGGCTCGATCCCTATGGGCCTAAACCAGAAGTTGGACATCCCCCGAGGGGTCCCAGATTAGAGAGGATGCAGGTTGGGCTGAGGGACGAATTTTGTGCACTGGGCCTCTAGTGGATTATAATTTTCAAAATCACAGCAAGCAACACGAGATACCACCACAATTTTAATATTCTTTGAAATTTCCAATGTTGCACTAGGAACTTATAGTATCTCACTGCCAGTTATAAATATCAGTTATCAGCAATGCTGTAATTGCTGGAGTTGTAAAGAATTAAGTCACCTGGACTGACCCTATCACAGAACCTGAAAGGTATTTTTGGAAGAGTTTCCTGAACTCAGACTTTTATTTGTCTCATTTTCAAAAAGCAGGGTAGAGAGGAAAGCTGTTTATTATATAAGCTTTCTGGCTGCCCAGATTCTGAAGAAATAGTACTCACCTGTAATTAAATTGTAAGGAGTTAATTATAATTAAATTGCACAGTATTTAAGAAAAGCTGTCACTTCTTGGAATTAGCTCTGAGGACAAAAGTGACACGACAGAGTAATTACAACCTGAAATGCAGACATTTTCCAATGGCTCTTGTCCAGGTTAAAATATACTGGTTTCTCATTTCCCTCACGCTAGTGGGTCAGAAAGATTACAACACCTCCATGCCCAGGGAGCTGGGTTATTAATCCGAGAAAGAGCAAGCAATTTTTCTCTACATTTTGTTTATTTTCTGACATCTAGAGGTGAATATAAACCATTACCACTGAACTCTTCACAAAAGTCTTGCTTAAAATTTTAAAAATTGCACACATATGATTACCTTCTTATTAAAAATATAAGTAATGCATATAAGGCAAATATTCTCATTACTCTCCCTACCCTCATCTACTCTGCTGCCATGAGAAAGCCACTGTTCCGTTTGTGTGTCCTTCCTGAGCGATCTCGCCTTATTACACACATGTACACCTACCCTGAACTACATCACGAAAGTTAACCTTTCCTTAAATAATACCTTATTAGACACATTGTTCTGGGTTTTTCATTTGCCAATACCTTTTGGAAAATAATCCAGGTTAATGAACCTTGCTCCTTTTAACGGCCGCGTGAGTATTCCCTTGAATGGCCCTATTTTATTAAACCGTTCCTCCCCCTGGGCACTTAAGTTCATTCTACTTTTCACTATCATAAATAATGCTGCAATAAACCTCATACTGTATAAAAAGGCTGAATGGAGATGGAGACAGTAAACATATTCTTAACTTCACATCCAGCAGAGAGAGAGAGAAATGAAACTACAACGGGCCAATGGAAACGCTCAACCGTGGAGCAAGGATATGTGTGCCAGGCACAGGCGAGCCTTCCTTGGGACCCTCTGAAGACTTCTCGGAGATCCAATTCCTTAGGGAATTAAAATGCCAAGCCAAATGAAGCTTTCTAAGCATGTCAGATACAAAGGGGTTATGCACGCATGTAAGCAACAAGATGGCTGTTAAGAAGCGCAGATGTGCAGTTGGAGTGGGGAGAACAGAATTTGGAATCTCTGAACTCCAACAGGGAAGCCCGTGTCACCTAAAATGCCACTGGGAAAACCGGAAAAGAAAGAGCCTTCTCATTCTGTGTGGAGCCCCTTCTGATTCTTATTTGCATAATTACTTTTTTTTTTTAATTCAAAGAAATTGGATTTGACAGAGCAGCCCATGTGCAGGAAAACCCCACTAGAGCTCAGAATTAAAATGGTCTAAAATACACTTTTCCCTTGTTTTTTTTTTTCAGGATAAACAATGATGTGTTAAGGTATTCAGCCCAATAAACCTAATCCTGCTATTGGAAGGAACCATGGAGATGATTACACCCCTTTCATGTCTTGTACAGAAGGTAACCGGAGCCTAGAGAGGGAAGGTGACTCGGGCAACGTTACAGAACTGGTTAGCGGCAGAGCCAGGACCAGGAGCAGTCACCCTTTGCCACAGTATCCTCTCCATCACCACCCCGTGAGGTGCGCAGCAGCACAGCCAGGGCCACCTCTGCTTGGCACTTTCTTAGCCACGTGACTTTCCCCCCTTTTGTTTAGATCTCTCTGTCCTTGGTGACGGTGCACAGAGAAAAGACACCAGGCGGCCGTGGTTGTTCCCAGCAGACTGTGGTGTCTACTGCAAGGTTAATTTTTATTGGATGCTGTGCCTCTGTGAAGCCTGAAGCACAACTGTCTGGAGAAATGACACCCCACTCACCGTTCCCAACCTGGTCATTCATTGTCCCATCACAGCCAGTTTTGCAAACTCCAGTGGAATGATCAGGCTCTGGCTCTTATTCCTCCCCCCATACCCTCAGTCTGATGGCATTTAAACACGTGACTCCTCTGCCCTGCATCTTCTCCCGTTTTGCCCTGGCAGTTTAAACCTTAGTTACCGAGTTCACTCAGGGTTCTATTTCTGGTAGATGGCGAAAATGGGGGCAGTTCTTTCCTTCACAGTATTTATGCCCCTTGCATGTGACTTGGAAGCTTTTCCCATCAAGAGGTGACGTTTGTTTCCCCACCCCTGGGCTGCTGTGGGACTTGCTCTGGACAACAGGATGTGGTGGAAGTAACAGTGTACGAGTTGAGGGTGGACTTCAAGAGGTCTTGTGTTTTCTGCTGGTTGTCTTGGACATCTGCTCAGCCTCCATGAGCAAGCCTAAGCCAGCCGGTTAGAGCATGGGAGACCACAGGAAATCGGGAGGAGCAGTGCCAAGTGAGGCCATCCCAGATCAGCCAGCCCTGGGGGAAGGTTGCTAAAGATAAGCATAAAGGCATGAGAGAGTCCAGCTAACACTAGAAGAACCACTAGTTGAGTCCAGCCCATATAGCTGACCTGCAGAATTGTAAGCTAAGTAAAAAATGGTTG
>NW_006287951.1:1448866-1457702 GCF_000327345.1 Myotis davidii | reverse complement strand
AGTGAACTGACATAGGTCCCTTTATTCCTGTCTGCAGGAATGTTTATTAAATTGGGCCTCTCTGAGCAAAGGGACGTTTCCATTTGGTTCTGTACATTACCCAGATGAGTAACTGAATGGAAATTTAGAACAGAATTATTTTCTTGAAAGGAATAGGGCAATAGGAAAGATTGATGAAAATGTGATTCCCACTTCCTTCCTATTCTCAGCCCACCATGACTTCAACAGCCTGTGATTAAGGAAATAAACAGAAATCCACAAAATGTAGGGCATGCCATTAGTCAATAGTAGGATAACAAGACAAGCAGCAGAAAATTTTCTCCTTACAAAAGACTGTACAAAAATATACCATGAACATTACCCAGGGACAGGGTGAAAACCATGTAATCTTCAAACATCTTGGCTTCCCTGATTTTTGCTGAGCCATTTCTTTGCCACTCTTAGGATCTTACCTGTGAGTCTGCCTCAGTCCCTTCAGAAAGCAGCAGGGTGGGGTGCGGGACTACCCCCCGACTGCTATGACTAGTCCTTAGTAGGCCCTAGAAGACACTAATTTTTAGAGGCTCTATCCATGCCACATATAACATGTTAAAATATTCTCACATCCCACAATATAAAATAATTTACACAGAATTCTATGACATTACAATCAGCTAGCTACATATTTTAAGTTCACTTTGCAGTCTCCTTTCTGTATTTTGTAGTTATTAATTTTGTTGTTGATAGTTATATCTGGAACATTTTCATAAGCCCTTGAAGAGCTACAGGTTCTGGGCTCTGAGCCTATAGGTGCATACCAGGATAGTCGCCCTGACCTTATCATCAACCAATGGCTATTTATTGAGCACCTAATATCTATAGAACATTGTGCTAAAGTCCTCATCAAAGCCCTTTATTGGGCAGCTATTTACCACACCCACTAACTCAGTTAAGTAAAGGCCCGAGTTCCTGTCCTTGAGGGCTCTGAGTTGGCCAAGCCTTGTAAAGCAAGTGAAAAGAATTGTGGATTTGCCTCTGGGCCTTTCCTTTAATCTACCATAATGGTGAGCAGAGGTCTTTGGGGGTCATCACCACCTTCTACCTCTAGCAACGAAGGGAGACTGGACAAAACAGTCCGAATTCCCACTTGTAGCTGACCTTGGGTTAAGTCCTACATTTGTTCCCTAGCTAAGGATGGTCTCATGATGGACATGGTGGTCTCCAGGCCAAAGGCTGGACTTGGGAGGAACAGGTGTCCCAAAACTCAGAGATGACTCATAAGGTGATGGTGGGGGTGGCATAGAACACTCACTCCATGAACTTGGATGTATGCTGAGGCAAAAGCTCTGTTAGAATGCCTGGTGTGTCTTACTGTTCATTAGAGACTATGCAGGTTTGCCCAAACCTTGAAAGACAACTTTATAGTCTAAACTAGAGGCCTGGTGCACGGATTCAAGTGCTGGTGGGGTTCCTTGGCCTGGCCTGCGGGGATCCAGCCCAAACCGGCTCTCTGACATCCCCGGAGGGGTCCTGCATTGCAGGAGGGCACAGGCCAGACCAAGGGACCCCACCGGTGCATGATCGGGGCCGGGGAGGGATTGTGGGAGGGCTCCAGGGCGTGTCCGGCCTGTCTCACCCAGTCCTGATCAGCTGGATCCCAGCAGCAAGCTAACCTACCGGTCGGAGCATCTGCCCCCCTGCTGGTCAGTGCATGTCATAGCAACTGGTTGAACGGTGGGACACTTAGCATATTAGGTTTTTATTATATAGGATAGGCAAAACACTGAACATTCAGGTGGCTCCATGGTTCCAGCAATCATCAGGCCATTCGGAAGGTCTAGATTTAAGCAAGCCCCAATAGGCTTCTTTAAATGTACCACCTTAAGAATCAGCTCAAGCCCTAACTGGTTTGGCTCAGTGGATAGAGCGTCGGCCTGTGGACTGAAGGGTCCCAGGTTCGATTCTGGTTGCAGGCACATCTCCAGTAGGGGGTGTGCAAGAGGCAGCTGATCGATGTTTCTCTCTCATTGATGTTTCTAACTCTCTATCCCTCTCCCTTCCTCTCTGTAGAAAATCAATAAAATACATTTTTTTTAAAAAGAATCAACTCAAGGGTGGTGTTTTACTTCAGCTTCTCAAACTTTCCTGTGCAGATGCACGCCCTGAGGGAAGGTTGCTAAAATGTCGATTCTGATTCATCGGGCCTGGGGTGGACCTGAGAGAATGCATTTCCCCATCCCATGACCCGGATGCTGACCACACGTTGAGCAAGGCTTTCTGTTCTATAGCCCTCACAGTTTACCAAGAGCCTTCACATACTCTGTCTCACTTGGTTAATTCACCAACCAAATGGAGCATTAGCATCCTCACCGCACCAATAAAGCCATAGACTGAGCGCCTTGCCTTCGAACCACCAACCCGTGAATGACAGAGTCGGCATTGTAATCCCAGGCCTTTGATTCCTAGTTTGGTGTCAATGCCATTCATGCACAGCCCCAGACGTCTTTTCTTTTTATTTTTACCTCCCATGTCTTGTGAGGTCATTTGTCTCAAGGTTAAAGTCCAGAGTTAATTTCATCCTTTTCAAATCTTTGCGCTGATAACCTGATCTCGCTCCTCACGCTGCGTGGCAGCTGGGGAAGAAAAGATTTTCAAAGGCTTTCTAAAAAGGGCGTGCAGTGGTTGTGTCCGAAGTGATTATGCCTGCTAGGAAACCAATCATGCTTGGAAACACGGCGCAGAGCCGCTACATGAATAGGCTCTCCATTGGGCTTTTCAATTAGAGGGTTTCTAGTGGGGCAGAGCCTGAGTCCCGGGTCCACAGACCTGGGGACAGACTGCTGCTTTCTGTTCCTGACTAACACGAAAGGCTGTGTAGCCAGCAAGCCATGGTCTTTCTGTGGAAACAAAAATATATATTTAATTTGGGGGGGTGTATCTATTCCATGCCAGATACTCAGCCAAGGGCTTTGCAAACATCACCTCCAATCCAACAGCCAAGTGGTGAGGTAAGTTACAGTACCCCCACTGTACAGGTAGGAAACTGAGGCTCAGCAAGGTTAAACAGCTAGGGAACCTGGGCAGGTTCCTCCTGAACACCTGGGCTGAGTGTGTTGGATTTGTGGGCTCTTACCACTATACCACACTACCCCTGACATTGAAAGTGAAGTTAAAGGCCAGACAGACCTGTAGCTTCTAATTTAGGGAGGCAAGGATCTTCTCCCATGGTTACCCCTTTGGAGCATCTGGTTTTAGATTGTGTTAGGCTGCCAAATTTTCTCCCTTTTTATTAAAAAAAATTCTCACTGAAAAGTTAAGAGAATAGTACAATGAACTTCTGTACCCTTCGCACAGATTTACCAATAGTTACCGTTCGCCACATTTCTGTGTATGTGTGAGAGGAGAGAAGTGCTATTTTTTTTCTAAACCACTTGAAACCATAAAAATAATTTTTACCCTTAAAGACTTAGGAAATAAAGGCACTCTCTTACATATCTGCAGTACAATACTGATCAGGTTACAACAATGACAGAACGACTGTCTAAAAATGACTTCTATTCAAATTTTACCAGCTGTCTCAACAATGTCCTTTCTAGCAACTCTTTTTTTTTCTTTCTCATCCATGGTTCAATCTAAGATCATGCAGTGCACTTACTCGTCATGTCCCCTGAGTCTCCTTCAATCTAGAACCTTAGTCAGGCCACAGCCGTTGCCCCAGCACATTCACAAGTCACTGGAAAGGATGCCACTAAAGTTCCAGGGATCCTGCGTGCACCCCATTGAATGAGGGGATACCATGCTGTCTTCTCCTCAGTCTGTCACATCTGCCACCTGCTTCTGCTGACTCTCTGAGAGAGGAAGCCCCCAGCTGGGTGGGAGCGCTGGGGATGATGCTGTTTACAGCAGCCAGGAGTGGAAGCACACCTTCGATGCAGGTTTCCAGCCTCCACATGCCTGCATCTGGGCGAGGGTGGTTCTTAAAGCAGCACTTCCTCTTGGCACCTTAGTTTCTTAGGCATGTAGAGAGGGAGTTATGCTCTCAACAAACACCTGCCACTGCCCAGGCCTCATTTTAAAAAAAACAAACACCGCCCTAGCTGGTTGGCTCACTGGATAGAGCGTCGGCCTGGGGACTGAAGGGTCCCAGGTTCGATTCTGGTCAAGGGCATGTACCTTGGTTGTAGGCACATCCCCAGTGGGAGGTGTGCAGGAGGCAGCTGATCGATGTTTCTCTCTCATTGATGTTTCTAACTCTCTATCCCACTCCCTTCCTCTCTGTAAAAAAATCAATAAAATATATTTAAAAAAAAACACTAAAACAAAACAAAACAAAACAAAACAAAAACACTTCAAAAACCCAGGGATATTCCTAATTCACCCTCCTTGGTCTTCTTTCTGGAATCCTTGGTGGAAATTAAGAAGCCCACAAATCAGGGGTTGCGTGAGTGGTGTGTGGCTGATGAGCTGACAAGGTTCCTATGGGCTTTACGATAGACAATAAAGAGTGTCTGTCAGATTAGCCCTTGTCGTCCCTGCAATGACCTAGGCCATGAGGATGGCAAACGCCACACTTGGAACTAAGTTCCTAGTCATTCTTGATTTGGATTCTGGAATTAAACACCCGATTTCTAGTCTCCTTAACCATCCAGGCTGCTCTGTGTGTTTAGTCTGAACAAATGTTACAAGATGAGGAATAAAGTCTTCTCTCGCACAGTCTTAGCCAGCCCGTAAGCAGCAGCAGCTGCTGACTTGCTGAAGCTGCCGTAACCTGCCAGAGTTAGTGCATAAGAACACTGCATGCCCAGGTACACCCGAATTTCAGGTAAACTTTACCCGAAATTCAGACACACTTACACTAACAAAAATTGTTTAATGTTTATCTGAAGTTCAGATTTAACTGAAGCATCCCTATTTTGTCTGGCAATCCTAGGCCCCATGGATCACCTTTTGAACTTGCTGGAGTCAGCTGTCACTACTGAGATTCAAAGTAATGGAGAAGACTCAACCATTAAGCCAAGTCCATGGCTGCATGGACACATTAAACCTGGGCTGCTATTTGATAAACAAAACAGCTAAGTAAATACTGAACCTAAGCATACACCATTTTCATGGTATAGATCCACAATCCTTTATCTGTAATGTCAAAAGGCAAAAACCCAGGAAAACTGAAAGGTGAGATGGTAGCAACATTCAACCTACGTGATGCTATTTATTGTCTTTATCTCAGTGTGAAGTGTCACAATTTTTGCTGTACGAATATCTATTTATTTGTTCATAGAGTGCTGCTCCAGACCCCCTCGGGGCATTACATAATATATGATAAACATTCTATTTATTAAAAAGTGAAAAATTCTGAATTCTGCACCGGACCTCAAGAGTTTAAAATACGGAACTGTGGAAGATTTAAAAAGTTACAGGCAGAAAAGACTTTAGAAAACTGCATTTTCCAATATAATAGCCAGTAACCACATGCGACTACACTGAACAAGCTTGGTCTCCCCATTAGTCTCCACGGGAAAGGTCCAAAGTCAAGACGAGTGAAAGAAGACTATGAGATGCGGTCTTGACATGGTTCTGTATGGCCCTGATGAAAGCACCACCATCAAAAGCACCAAAAAAAAGTCAGCAGCCCTCAGCATCCCGGAAGGACCCAGAGCCATGGAGAAGGTCCTCTGCTGGAGAGGCTGCTGTAATTTGAAGCTATGGAGGCGCCTGCTGCGTTGATAATTTTGGCTGTTTGGGAGCATCATCAACTGCGTTCACTCATTTACCTAAACTAGCTGGGTGCTGGGGAGGCCCTGGGGTGGGACGAACAACCATGACTGAGGGGTCACGCAGCATTGGGTTTGAATTTTGACTTGACTGTGAACAAGTTACTTAATCTTTCTGAGACGCAGTTTCTTCATTAGTAAAATAGACAAGAAAACACGCCCAGAGGGTTCTGTCAGGGGTAAATGAGACTTGAGTAAAGCTCTTGAAGACTATTCAAAAAGTCTGCTTGGTCCTACTTTTACACCTGACCCTAAGTTCTTTGTTACCGAGTGGTAGTGAACTACCCATCTTTCTTCTCCTCTCTTCGTCCCTCCCTTCTCCTCTGCCCTCACCCTTCCCCTCCTCTCCTCTCAGTCCCTCTTCTCCTCTTACCCTTTCCCTCCTCTCCACCCCTGCCTTCACCATTTCCCTCCCTCCTCCCCTGCCCTCACCCTTCCCCTTTTCTCCTCCCCAAAATAGCACCAGACACTTGATAATTCACTACCTGTTTCAAATGGAAGGAAATGAGCATCTGAAATGGAGCATTTTGCCATGTAACTGATATAATGAGTCAGAAATTGCCCACTTAAAAAATGTAAAAAAATACATTTGATTTATAGCTTAACTATTTATAGCTTAACTAGTAATTAAACCCCACAGTCCTCCTAACACTCAGCCTGGACACACCCTATTTCAGAAGAGACTCTCCACCGCTCAGGGTGAAGGATCCTTTGAAGCAAGTGCCCACTCCCACCTCCGTCCTACTCCCAGCACTTCTTAATTTGGGAGCAAGAAAGGGAAGGAAGGTGCTGGAAGCAGATTCAGTGTTCAGTTGGCTTTTGTTAGGAATTATTAGTGCTACTTCTTAAGTGATGGGTGAAGTTCATAGCTTCTAATGAATGAACAAAAGTCTAATAGTCTGGATAAAAGACTCATTTACTATTCATTTCATTAGGCAGACACTCTTTTAGCCACAAGAAAATAGACATTTAATTTCTTCTACCTTTATGTCTTTCTAGGCCAGAGATATTAACTTGGGGGTCATGGATAGAATTAAAGGGCTCAAAGCCCATTAAAATTAAGTGCAAAATTTGAGTGCACATGAAGGATTCCAGGAAGAGAAAGTTTTAAATAAATTCTCAGAGGGGTTTGTGACCCACCTCCAAATACACACAATGATGAAAGACTGCTCTGTAAATTACCTTAGAACGTAGTCCCCTCATCACTCCTGGTGGGTTCTTTTGCTTTTAGCAAAGTCACATTAACCCTATGATTCTCAATGTGCTGCTGCCACCTGAGGCTGGCCAAGTCTTCATTGGGTAGGACTGCTTCTCTCATCCAATATGTTTAGCATCCCTGGCACCAGCCCATTAAATCAAGCACTAACTTGGAACCAATGAAATCAATATTAGCAGTATTACTCCCTTGTCATGTGACAATAAAAAATGATCAAACACATTTTCAACCCCCCTTGAAGAGCAGTGACTCCAGGGGTTGAAAAGATGAAGTTCTGGCTTCTCCATCTTTATCAGGAAGATGAGGGAGGTGGATGAGATGACCTCTAGGGTTCCTCCCAGCTCTGTGCTTCTCATACACAGCACCCCTGTTTGAGTGTAAAGCTTGTTCCTATTCATCTGTGGCCGGGTCCTAGACTCGGTTCAGCTTGTAGTTAGCTATGTGGCTTGGGTAAGTACTTTAGCCTCCCAAGCTTTGATGCCTATCTGCCGGAAATAGGATGAGTTGATCTGGAAGATCAGTTCAGCTCTAAAGTCGGATTATTCTATGAGGTAATGAGAGTAACATCTATGGGATTTCCTGCACCTCGGAAAGTTCCTACAAGTCTCCTTTCAGATATTAAAAATGTCTGGTGTTCTTACAAGTCTGAGGCCCAGCACACTTCTTCAATGCCCTAAGTCAGTGGTTCTCAGCCTGTGGGTCGGGACCCCTTTGGTGGTCAAATGACCCTTTCACAGGGGTTGCCTAAGACCATCCTGCATATCAGATATTTACATTACGATTCTTAACAGTAGCAAAATTACAGTTATGAAGTAGCAACGAAAATAATTTTATGGCTGGGGGCCACAACATGAGGAACTGTATTTAAAGGACCAGAAGGTTGAGAACCACTGCCGTAAGTGTTTGAACACACAAATCAGAATTCCAATAAAGAAAAAAAAAGTTCTAGGGGAGGGAATATCCTTGTTGGCCTTATTGATGAAAATCTGGGAATCTGATGGCCTTAAGAGAAACTGTGAGGCACTAAACTCAGATGGAAAATCCTCTCAAAGCCCTGCTCTAACCTAATGTCAATGTATTTTTATGATGCATTAGTTCTGCCAGTGACTGCTGATTATTCACTTACCTACTTAAATCTTTAGCAAGCATCTGAGGTCTTCAAAGACAGAGGCAGTGTAGGACTCATCTCAGACCTAGCGCATGCCTAGCATACAGCCTGGCATGCAGGAGGGATTCAGATGAACAAATGCAAGAAGGCAGGAACGAGACTGGCCCGTGGGCTAGAGAGGAATGAAGAGCTAAAAACAAGTTCCGCTTGCTTCTAGGTGAGGCTGCTTGTGATTTCTGTAAATGTAGCTTCAAGCTTTGTCTTTGCTCACTCCCAGGAGAGTCGGAGGAGCCCGTGGTGTGTTAATCACTCTCTCCCTGCAAATGAGACACTTCCTGAACTCACACACTCGCTAGACGGTCCTGTGAGGCCAAGTGAACCATACCATTAATTCCTGCTTACCTCTCTCTTGTGATTAGTACCTAAAGGGCAGAAAGAACATCTGAGTTTTTCTCTAGAGACTTAAGACTACGTAAGAAATTACTTCCAATTAATTTCTTTTAAACTGCTGAATTTAAGTATTCCTATTATAAAATGGCAACCCTGTAACAGGGAAGTTCATGGGCCTTAGGAGAGAGGTTTTTGACACGGTATTCAGTGGGTAAAAAATTAATATTTTCTAATGACATGATGTAGGTGATTCAACTCCCCAGGCAATTTGCCTCTGTGGGGCTGTCAAGCCCTGCCTATTTCCCGACCCTCACCCTTAATCAGTGAGCTCTGTTACCTGGTTTCTAAAATTCTCCTTTTGGCTCCTTGAAG
>NW_006287951.1:1445338-1448816 GCF_000327345.1 Myotis davidii | reverse complement strand
GAAAGGGCAAGACTGGCCAGATGTTGGGGTATGGTTTTGAGGTCCATAGCTGGGTTGTATGATCATCTAAAGTAACTAGGAGTGGTAAAAACCAGAGTTACAAAAAGTAGTATTCTGGAATAGGTCAAAGTTCAAAATAGAGCTGGCTTGGAGAAAACTTCAGTATCTCAATAACATCAGCAACTCCCCTGCCCAAGCTGCACCAAACAGGGTTGGAGATGAGGTTAAGATCCTATTTCTGACCGCGGTATGCTGATTCAGGCAGCTGAAGAGTTGTGTGTATCTATGTGTGGGCATTTTCAAGCCGGGGAAAAAACGGTGGCAGCAGAAATTGGAAAATATGACCAAGAAACAAGCCACAGTTGACTATCAATATCTCTTTGGTAGAAGATGTCGGTGATACCTGCCTACTTCTGAACAGGACTCAGAAAGTCCCTCCTTATGGATGGATTAGGACCAGTAGCCTCTAGTCTCCAACACAAAAGCAGCAGGGAGGGGTAGAAAGGACACAGGCTTGAGAGGAAGACCTGGGTTTGGGTCCCCCCGCTTCTGAGAACCAGCTGTGTGACCTTGGGCGAGTCACCAGCTCTCAGGGCTTTAATTGCATTATCTCTAAACAAAAGCACTAAACAAGTTTCAAGGCCCTTTAGTATCTTAAATTTATTCAAATAATATCTACTGAGCAGTTAACACAAAAGACGAAAATCCTCAAGCAGTTTAACATTCCAGTGCAGAGAGTTTGACAATAAAGATAAGTAAATTATAGTTCAGAAGGTGATCAGCATTATGGGATGAAATAGAGCAGAACACGTAAGGAAGACCAAGAAAGCTGGTCAGGGGTAAGGGAGAGGGCACCTTGCAAATGCTCTGGTAGAGTGTATCTGATTTTCTAGAAGCTCAAGAATGCCTTTAAAAGTAAGTCTTTTGAAGAGTAGGGCTATGATGCCTATGAAGATGATATATTCAAGAAGAGGAGAATAAGGTTTATGTTTCACAATATTTGGGCATGATCTTAATTAGCATCTCTTACCCTGACTCTAGCTCATCTCCATGAAGAGAAGGTGGATCTTATTTTCAACACTCACTGAACATGGTGACATGAAAATCCCTGAAGCTCAGGAGGTGTGTGGCACTGTTGAGAACGTCTCTTCCTACTCACATTGAGGGGCCCTTGGCAATCCCAGAGAAAAGTTTACACGTGCAAGCAGCTTAGAGATCTATGATCAAGGCTCTGTAATTACTGGTAGGTTTACTGCTCACTGACCTGCTTAATCACTCTAAAGGCAACAAACAACTTCAAATCACTGTGTGAAGTGAACTGAAAATAACTCTGTAAGTGATCAATGACCATCTGGAAACCAGACTCAGGGGCCTGAACACAGGAGGGAGTAAGGCTGGGGGCCAAACGGAAAGCACCAGGTTCCTTGGCTCCTCTTCTCTGTGGACACATCCTGCATCGCACTGGATGCAGCCATTTGATCTCTACCATCCCCTGGAGCCAGGAACCTCAGCGCTCTTTGAAGAATTTACCTCAACTATCTCCTCATTAGCAAGGACAACAGTTCATGCCTGAACAATGAGACTAAGGCTCTGCTAGGTATTAAATCATTACCCACCAAAGCAGTTGACCTCCTCTATGAATCAAGTATTCTCACTGAACTAATGCTTGTTTATAAGCTTTTGCTTGTTTCCTACCATCCTTTCTTCCTCCACTCCTCCCAGGACTGGCTAACATGTTTATATGAGTTCTAAGATCCAGAATGACTGATTTATGTAATTTTCCTAATTACAAACAGTTGGGTAGAAAAAGGGAGGAAAAGCAAAGGCTGACACATGGCACATGATGGCAGCTGGCACTTGCCATCCTGCAGACCAGGAGAGCGTCACACAATGCACTTGTATTTAAGTGCAGAGACCATGGTGGTGGCTCCCCTTGACCATAATGCGATAATGGATTTCCTGGCAGACGTTCACTGTGCGGGGCCCAGTAGTCAGCTGGCTCCCACATCTGATCCCAGAAAGACAATGCCTGGAAAGGTCATCTGGAAATCGGGACATTTTCCAGAATGCACATTATCTCGTAGCTTTCCAAATCCCTGTTTATCACATTATTCCGTTCTTTGTGGCCTCTTTTCTCAAAACGTAGGTTACCTGCTCTTCAGATTCTGAGATGAAACAGATAAACTGGTTGGAAAATAATGCAAAGCTTTACAACAGGAAGAATTCAGTAAGTTTCCTCTGCTGGCACCATTAACATGATTACAGTTTATAATAAAAGAGAAAGCCTTTTTGTTATTAGATTATATCACATTAGTGACACTGTGAATACCCATAGCACTCTGGACTCCTTCTGTGGATTCAGGCAGAAATGTTTGCAATCTGCTTTCCAGCTTTGACTTGGGAGTCAGTCTTCTCTCCTGTTCCCCAACCCCCAACATGCAATTCCTAATTATTGCTACTGCATCTTCTACAACAGTATTTCTCGAACATTTAGGTCCATGTGAATTAGACTATTCATTATGTCTAAGGTGAAGCCTGCGCTGCTGCAAGCTTTTAGGTGGTGCCAGTGCTACTTGCCCATAGACATTTGGAGTAGCAGAGGTCAGCATTTCCATACCACAACTGCCCTGACCTGGGCCCACATCTTTTCGTTGGAATTTTGTGCCAGCTCACTGGCCCTTTCTTCATTCTGTCCAAGAGTCCTTCCTAACATGTAATTCTGATATCATCAACTTTCTTCTTATCATTTCTTTAGGGGCTCCGTGTTGCCTATAGAGGAAGTCTCACCTTTACTGATGGTCTTTGGGCCACTTCATGATTTGACCCTGTACCTTACCAGCTTCCTCCATTACTCCCTACCATAAGCTGATGTCCTATGTGGTAGCCAGCTTTCAAGATCTAAATGATCCCAGATTCACAGCCTTGTGTAGTCCCCTCCCACACTGCATAGGGCTGACCTATGCAACCACTAGAATTTTGTGGGAGTTCTAACATCCTATCTAATAAAAGAGAAACATGGTAATTGCCGTACGACTGCTACCCTTCCCATTGGCTAATCAGGGTGATATGCAAATTAACTGCCAGCCAAGATGGCGGCCAGCAGCCAGGCAGCTTAAACTGAACATGAGGCTTGCTTGCTTTAGTGACGGAGGACTGCAACATTCCCCGCCTGCCTTGCCGGCCTCTGAGCTTGCAGTTTAAGAAACATTGTAACATATAGAAGCTAAACAAAACCCCAGCAACCAGCTTTCAGCCAGCTGGGATCTCAGAGCTGGAGTTGATACAGAGTTTCGATTATACAACCCAAACAAACCAGATACCTACTTTCAGGAGCGGAGGCCTCAGAACTGGAGCTGCAGAGTTAAAGCTGGCCCAGAATTAAAAGAAAAAAAGGAGCGGTTGGGAGCTTCCGTCACCCCCAGCCTGAAAACAGCCCTCAGCCCCTCACCCAGACTGGCCAGGAACCCCAGTGGGGACA
>NW_006287951.1:1440942-1444887 GCF_000327345.1 Myotis davidii | reverse complement strand
AGTGTGACAGGGGGCGGTGTGCCAACCCCCCAATCGGCCCTACCCTGAGTGTGAATGGGGGTGGCATCGAAACCTCCTGATCCGCCCTGCTCTGTACATGACAGAGGGCAGCGCCCCAAATCCCCAATCGGCCCTACTATGAGCGCGACCAGGAGCTGCACCTAGGGATTGGGCCTGCCCTCTGCCACCCTGGAGCAGGCCTAAGCCAGCAGGTCGTTATCTCCCGAGGAGTCCAGACTATGAGAGGGCACAGGCCGGGCTGAGGGACCCCTCTCCCCCCCGAGTGCACAAATTTTTGTGCACCAGGCCTCTAGTTATGTCATAAAAGATATTTTGGAGTTAGCCTTGCCTTCTCTTGGATCAATCTGGGAGAAGCCAGCTGTCATTTCATGTGGACTCATGGCAGGCCTATCAAGAAAGTCAAGTGGTAGGAACTGAAGTCTCCTGCCAACAGCCATGTGAGTGAAACATTTCAGAAGCAGATCCTCCAGCCCCAGTCAAGTTTCAGATGACTGCAACCTAATGAGAGACCTTGAGCTAAGCCACTCCAAAATCTCTCACCCATAGAAACCGTGAGATAATAAGTATTTATTATTTTAAGCCACTAATTTGGGATTGTTGAACAGAAATAGATGACTTCTGTACACAGTATGCAGTTTCCCACACAGTGCTGGCCCCTCTTCTGAGACTACCTTTCACCTGAATAACTCCTATTTATCCTTTGAAACCCAGATCTCCAGATGTTCCCTCCAGGAAGCCTTTACTGATTTCCCTCAAGATTTGGCCAGATGCCTGTTCTGTGGGCTGCCATAGTGACCTGGGCATGTCCTATCCCCGTATTTATCACAGTGTCTAGTCACTATCTATTATGTCTGACAGTTCCAGTTGACTGTGAGCTCCTCAGAGGCAGGGACAGTGCCATTTTGGTATCCTCAGTGCCAACCACAGTACCTGGCACATGGTAGGCACTCACATGTGTTGGAATGAACAAATGAATAAAGGAAACTTCCATGAAATCATGACTTCACAGCAACTATATCTCTTCACATTGGAAGTTCTTTAGGTACTTGCCACTAACTTAACCTGCTGTCTCACATGGCACAGCTATGACTCAATCCACTGCTTAATTTCCAGTTTTGTTTTAAATCATACCACTCATTCACTGAGTTATTTCAGTGGTTTTATTCAGAAGAACACATCAGAATCACCTGTGGAGATTTAAGAAAATGTATACATAGTCCAGTTCTGATTCACTAGATGTGAGGTGAATTCCAGATATGCATATTTTAAAAGTCTCCATAGGTGACTATTCTTATCCAAGTTGATAGTCACTGATTTATTGGCATTTAATCTATGTCCAAGAATAGGGTTTTTTTTTCAAGAACACATAATTACTAAAAACAACTACAATAAAAAACTAAAACTCTTAATTACAGTAAAGTAAATAATAAGAACAAGTGATGATAATACGGTGTGGTGGATATTATACCAAAAAACCCAGGTTAGGGAAACTACTGCAAGTTACAAAAACATTTTTTTAAGAGCTTCCTTGGAGGCAAGGATAAAGGAGATTTGAATGAATTATACAACTTGCAACATTTGAAAGAGGTAGCATGTTAGTCAGTGACAACTTTTGCCCTAGTATTAAATTATAAGACAAATTTTTCTTATAAGGCTTTATGTAAGCGGCATTAAACAACACAATAACAAAAATTACAGGAAACTTATATATAGCCATTTTCAGGAATGCTAAAAGTATAATGTTAAATTCTAGGTTGGTGAAGGCATTTCTATGGAGAGGCAAATAATAACGTATGTAGCTTCCTTGTCATCTGTCTTGATATAAAAGAATTATAGAAACTGGAAGGGAAAATAGTGTGAATAGTCCATTCATTTTCAATGGTCCCATTCAGGCTTTTTGCAGAAGCTCAACCAACAGTAGACATCTCTCCCCTCCACCTCCGTACTTGGCAGCCCAAACCTGGGATATTCTCCCATTGCAGTTGTGCTTGCCAAGGACAGAAGGTGGAGACAGAAGCTTGTGGGCGTGGGATGAGTGTAGAAACACTGGTTCACAAAGGCTCCGCCCACGCAGGGCTCGGAATCACAGCACTGTATCCTCAGCAAGGGATGCAAGGATAGGCATATTTCATCTGCAAGGGAGTGCTGCCTTGTAGCTTTGTCTCGAACATGTTGGAAGCTCAAGGGCAACTTTTTAAATTATTTCAAAGCTTCAAGGTAGAACATCAAACCTTAGACACACAGACTGTTAAAGGCAAGCAGCAGCAGCTGTCTGAAGGGAATAAGTTAAAAAAAGGAACACACAATCAAAGGATCCTGCCTGGCCTATCTGGATGTGATGATTCCTAGGGGGTGTCCGCCAAATGAGTCCATCCAAGGATATCCAACCTCTGATTAATGGTCAACAGGTCAGAGAGGCATCCAACAGTCACCATCACACTCCTGGCTTTTCTTGCCCACCACAAAGGGCAGCTTTGGCGGTCACGGCAAAGCCCTAGGACTGTAGGTGTAGATGGGAGGAGGATTGGGGGCTCTCGAGTAAAGCTCGATGCCATTAATCCTCCAGCAAACTTGCAAAGATTATACAGAGTTTAGAGACGGGCCTACAAGTTCTGATTCACATGTGAAGGGCTGATTTAACAGCGCTCTAACAGAACTAGTTGCAATGATGGAAATGTTTTATATCTGTACTGTCCACTACATGTGGCCACTGGTACTGGTTACATGTGGCTATCATACTGCACAACACAATTCCACAGGTTATGGGCAAACTGCCTTTCCTCTGGAACTGCTAACTGCAGATCCCCAGCTGGTAAGGAGAACCCCCAAGTAAAGCTGTGTGTTCCAAGGGCAACCCAGTTACGACTGGTGCCGCGAGAACTTCGGCAGCGATCTTGGCCAAATCAACAGCATCTCCCCAGGCTAGTGCCAATTTGAAGCCTCGGGAAGAACACCCCCTCCATCATTTTGGGTCTCTGGGTGCCATTCAAAATCAACTTGTCAAAAGAGCCCTTGGCAATGAGGGCTGGGACACCAGGGTTAAAAGTACTACCTCACATACAAATATCAAAAGCAAGAAAATAACTAGACTTTAGCAGGCACTGTGTTAAGTACTTTCCTGCTGTGGGAAATAATGTGACTTGATTTTCCCAACCTCTGTCCCACCCTCCCGGTGGAGGAGGTTGGAAATTAAAATCCTGGTTCCTCGCCTCTCGTGTGCAGCAGTGCCCTGGGTGTGTGCTGCATGCAGGGGGGATCTACAGGGCAGACATGAGTCAGAGGTCCCTGTCCTGCTTCCACAGCCGCTGCCGTCAGGTCTTGTTCAGAATGAGCAGCGAGGTGGCTGTATTCGGTGTTTCAGAATCCTGGCCACTGCTTTGCTGGTGCTTAGCAAGCTTGGTGGTGGTTGCCCTGGTGGCCCCCGGGGTCGGGCAGGAACAGTTCCTGACCTCTGGATGCTGCAACTGTGCAGTGTCCTTGGACCTTACAGTCCCTGACTTCTACTGTCCCAGCCTTTCCAATGGTTTTGTAAGTACTTTCTTCCTTCCATGCAATTGCTTGCTGCTTGATATACCTGCCCTGTTTTCCTGACTGGCACACCTGCATTATCTTTTAGTCCCCTCAGCAGCCCGTTCTCTAGGGTAGGTAATTTCTCCATTACCTGTCTTACAGATAACCATCAAGTCCGCTTCTGTTTGTGGCATTTTGCAATTCTATGGTCTTATCTTTTTCTCCAAACAAATCTGGATCTATATCATGTTTCAAAAGCCAGGGCATGTGCTTAGAACATTGATGCTTCTTTTTGTGATAAATATGTACCCGAAGCAGAAAGAAACAGAATGTAATGGCAAGTTGCAGAGGAAATGGTGTTATCTTTGGTAGAAAATGATGTTGTCATCTGTGGACATAAATTCAATCCCAAAT
>NW_006287951.1:1438056-1440894 GCF_000327345.1 Myotis davidii | reverse complement strand
GCTGAGAAAGTCACAATTTCAAGTTCACAAAATGAATCTCTAACCACAGACAAGCCGTGACAAATGAGGGTCTTGCTCATGAGCAATTTGGACAAGAGAATGTGAGTGGCTGCAGTGGCCTATTACCAACTGGGAGGCCAACCTAAAAAATAACGTTCTTTGGGTGCATCAATACTGTTATCTACTTATCTAAACTCTAAGGATTCTCACCTTGAGATCCCCATAGCTCACAGGATTTTTCTCTTTGTAGAATAAGACACTGACCACTCCATGGACATATCAAGTAACTGCTCTGGAGTAGTTTGTGTCAGGCTTGAGAGGAAGAAAACAATCATTTCTTAACTGGCCATGATGTGCCTACAGAGACCCATCCCTCACCCTCTGACAGTGGTCATGTGTTCTGGAGAAGGACAGCAGGAAAGACTGACTTTTCTGCTTCGCCCAATGCTGCCTGCAAGCGTTCATTTCAGCTTTGGGATTATCTTTGTTCTTCTCACTCTTTGGGCCAGTTGATAGTTTAAAAGTCCATCCTTCCAGAGGCTGGAATTCATGGTGAGAATTTAAACTCAAGCCAGTGAATCTGACTTCTTATTATAATTAGAATCTCTAAGTGGTAACACTCAGAGCGTTGTTTAACCCTTCCAATAAGTCAAACAACAAAGATGCAATCATCATGGATTGGGGTGAGGTCAAATTTTAAGAATTTGTAACATCTTATTTTTGTTTGGCTTTTTCTTATCCACCACAAAAATAATATGTAGAATTGAGCCATTTTTTAATGTAAGTGTAAGAAACTATTACACAGAAATCCGTTGAGAGAGGAAAATACAAGATTATAAGCTACTCATTTAAACCAATAAATCAGCTATCAGTTATTATCAGCAAATATTCTTTATTGTTACCCTTTTAATAACTCAGAATAATTGTGAACTCATTTATGAACCAGGACACTTTAGATCCATGAAGAAATTTCATTAGTACACTTGTAAGTCAGATTCTCCAAGCACTGAAATGATTTAGTTTACCCACAATTAGGATAGACAACAATTTAGCAAACAGCACCATATGTAGCACACCAGAAGAACGGATAGGGCTTTCAGAGGGAGCACACATTCAAGCAATAACTTAGCTTCAGATGACATAAATGTTCCTTGCTACTTACTTGCTTATGCAGAAAATGGAATTCAACTAATTTCTCACTTGTCACTCCAATTTATTTCCTGTAATTTACTACCATTGTATTTTGATTATTTTTCTCGAATAAACTACATTTCCAGTTCACCACTGTCTGGGATTTTTGTAACACCTGTGCTCCCCATCTCACCTGGGGTATTGTCAACAGGTCAGGATCTTTACAAGGAAACAAAATAATAGGTTGGCAAAGTTTTATCAGCCATCACCTATGATCTGTAACAGTAGAGAACTTTCCAAAACATGGAAGTCTATTTAGGTATTTCAAATGGAGCCTCTCATTTCATCCCTTTGGCAGGGCATTCAGGACAAACATTTGTTTTATAGTCATAAACCAACAGCCCATTCTCAAGAGATTTGGGAAAAAAGGATGCCTGGTAGTAAAGGGATTCTATTTGGAATTTATGTCAAGAATTTTGCAAAATAGCCCTTTTGTTTGAAATGGGTTTGATTACTAGATTGAAATTCTTTGAAGGCAGCAACCATATCTTCCCCTCCTGGTATCCCCAGCAGCCAATGGGGCATGACACACAGTGGGTTCTTTCTAAATATCTGATGAACTGATATTACAACTGATGTTATAATCCCCAAGTATTACAACACTCTCATCTCTAATGATAGTCAATAACTTTGGGGATGGAGCTCCCTGTTTTCTCTAGACTCTCTCTCCTGGTTGATGAGATCACAGAAATCTAATGCAGTGAAGATGAAAGCTCAGTGCTGTCTCTCTTCCATTTTTGTTTGAACAATATTTCCACGTTACTATAGTAACGCCTGGTACCAGAATGCTCTGTAAATGAAAGTGGGAAGGAGGAGGAGATCATGAGTGATGCAGTTCACAGAAAAATCTGCCCAGAGGGCAACCTCTTTGGGAATCTGAAAAGCTTGTCCTTGTCCCATTTTATAATAAGTGCATTTAAATAATACATGACAATATATAGAATAGATACAAATCCGCTGAAACTGAGATCCATTGAGTCCAGGGAAACTGCATTAAGTCTGAGATTATAGGCACGTAAATATTTTAAGACATTTGAAAATATGCCAGAGGGAATTTAGTCCACAGAAAAGACACTTTCTCATTTCAACACATCAAGGTAACAGCTGTGGAATTCCAAAGATGAGTATGCGAGGCTATGGTAAGTGGAGACTGGGCCTTAACCTGGGACCTGATCTGAATGGTGAACTGGTTACTGCAGGTACAAAGGGTACAGACTAATGAAACAAAGGCATCTGTTAGTGATATGGGCCCTCTGATGTGTGCAAATTTAAGGCCAGGTATGGCCAAAGCTGGAGCTAGAGTCTGAGACGGGAGGAGAAGAGGGCATGCCGTGTCTGACACCTGAACCACAAAGTCAAGTTTCTCCACTCTGTTTGTGCACTGTGGAGCTTACTAAAATCCACGCTGGGAGCGCTCCTGCCTGCCTGAAGCAGGCGCTACAGCACCACAGGAAACCTATCCTGAAAGACAATTTTGTGTGAGGACATTTGAAGAAAACTGTGAGGGCTTCTTGATTTATGACTTCATTAAAATATTTGGGCTTCAAACCTCCATCAACATTTATTAGAATTAACAGCTTCTTAAAATGGAATATTCAATGATAAATTAATGCAGCTTGGACCTTGTGAGATGGGAAAACAGAGTGC
>NW_006287951.1:1385167-1437891 GCF_000327345.1 Myotis davidii | reverse complement strand
GAGTCATTTCTCTGCCATTGTACACTAGGAAGTCTCAGGAGTGAGTAGGCAGAAGAGGTAAGTTAGAGCATGAAGCTCTCACTGATTCACAGATAGGAAGAGTGGAGATGCCAGCATTAAGGAAAAGGTCTAAATTGTCCCTGCTACAGAAAGACCACAGACAACGCAGAAATCAAAGGGCTGCTGTGTCTATTACTGACATTAGCTGACTTGGTGTCCACAGTGATCTCCATCTCAAAACGTAACTTTTAGGTGGGCTGTTTGTGAAGATCCCCACAGGGACACAAGGGTGCGAGCCCCGAGGTAGCTCTAGCTCATCCTTTTATGGTCACGGCACTTAGCTACTTCATTTGCTCTTTACTCAGTAACAGCTCACATGGAGAGGGGAAGGAGGAGAGGCAGATCTAAGCTTTTGAACTTAAATTCACTAGCTCAAGCTTTAAGACACCACTGAATAGAGGACAGGTAGAGCTGATGCAGTCAAAGGGAATAACAGAATACAGCTTTAGGTTTTGTTCTGGAGGGAGGGGTGTTAAGTTTTAAGGGGCAGTGATATTATGAAGTCAGGTCAACTATTGCAAATTTCTTGATAAGATCAATACTTAAACCATGCAAAAATGTACTGGTTTTCTAAGGAGTCTGAATAATACATTTGGAACTACTTCAGTGACTGGTTATAAACTTTCACAGACAGAACGAGAAAGTAATCTGTCCACAGCGGCAGAGACGGATCACTTTGATAAATTCTTTATGATGTCACCTCATCTCCTGCAACTCTTGGATTGGTTAAGAGTCTACAGTTAATCCTTCAATAACTCCCACAAGCACCTCATTACTCACCAGGCTGTGACATCTTGGGTCATAACAGAGGTGCTGTTATATAACACAGGCGCTGTGTAGCAGCCTCAGGTCATGAATATTGAGAGACAGCTGCAAATGGGTTGATATCAATAAAGATCCCCTGCCAACCTTTACCCGAGAAATAAACCAGAAGTTTATTTCTGCTTTCCTTGCAGGTGTGACAAGTGTGAGCATTGTGTCCTTTGCAGCTTTCATGACAGCCACCACCCCCCATCAAGCCATGACTTTACAGTTATGTTTGCGGGTAAGATTGACCTGGTAATTTTCCTTTCTCATATTATCCTTTTCTGGCGTTTGCATTAAGATTATAGTAATCTCTTAAAGTGAGTTGTGAAGCATTTAACTGGTTAGTTTAGTCCACTGACATTTATTGTGTTCAATGATATTTATATTTATGTCTCCCTTGTCCTATTTATCCAACTTTCTCCATGCCCATTTCCCCCTCTGTAGTGGCCTCCTTTGGACTGTTTTTTCCCCCTTTTCTTTTCCAATAGCTTTTGTGCTCTACTTACTTGGAAGTTATTTCTATTCTTTTACCGATTCACTTGAAATTTTGCCATGCCTACTTAACTTGACATCTAAGTTAATTGATATATTTTCCTTCCTCTCACACTATAAAGAATAATTCGATTCTGTTCAACCCTCCCAACTTAAATGCTATTCTTTCCCAGTATGTTTACTGTTTTTTAAATTAATTTAACCCTACAAATCAGACATCATATTGCTTAATACAGAAAATCCTTTGCCAATGTCTTTGATGTTTGTCTTTTCTTATATTTAAGACCTTCCTTCTGAGAAAAATTTTATTTTCTCCTGAAGCATGTCTTTTAGAAGTTCTGTAAAATGAGGGTCTACCTGTAAAAATGCTTGATTAAAAAATACAAAAATGTCATTATTTTGCTCTCATGCTTTAAAGATAGTTTCTGTGGATCTATAATTCTAAGTTTACAGTTATCAACTATGAGCATTTTAAAGGTATTATTGCACTGTCTCCTGGATGCCATAGTGGCTGTTGAGAAATCAACTGTCGCTTTACATATTACTCCTTCATAACTAACCTTTTCTTCTGGCTGCTTGAAGACCATCTCTTTATTGGCCTTCTCATTGTTTGTATATGCATGTGTGGAGTTCTTTTTATATTTTTCTTCAGACTTGCAGTACTCCTAGAATCTGAGTATTAATAATTTTTTTGGTAAATCCTAGGAAATATTCTGAGCTATTATGTTTTCAAGTATTTCTTCTCTCTCAGTATCTCTATTCTCTCCTTGAATCCCCAACTATACCTATGTTAGGCCTTCTCATACTATCTTCTAAGTCTCAATCATGCTTTTAAATTTTTTACCTTCTTACTTCTCCATAATATATTACTATTTTTTCTCCACTAACAGCCATACAATGACTGATCGGTTTTTTCATTGCCGGCTTTTTGCAGGTGGATTTTTCCTAGGCACATTTATTTAACCTACAAATATTTAATGAATGTCTTCTGTATGTTCCTCTATAGGAATATGATTTGTGTTTCTTTACATGACATGTTTAGGATCCCAAATAGTGCTGCATCCAAGTTTATATTTCAGTTTTAAAATCACCCTTCCAATGACCTACTTCCCACACTTACTGGAATTAACCAGAAATTCTGTAAGATCAGGTCTATTATCTTTTCCTTTGTTTTCTTTAATTCGGGCAAACATCAGAGATATTGCAGGTTTGGTTTCAGAACACTGTAATAGAGTGACTATTCCAATAAATCAAGTCATAATCTTTCTATTGATCGAGGGTCTTGCCGTTTGTTTGGAAAAACGCAACACCTGTGAAGTACAGTAAAGCTAAGAGCAACGAAATGAGATATGCTGGTATAATACATGACTACAACAGTCCAGTAAGCACAAAAAGTGCTCAGAATACATTTTTTTCTTTTTGTTCTCCCCCCAGATTTTCTGAGGTATGATTGACAAAAAAGTTATATATATTTAAAGTATATACCAAGGTATATATATAATGCTAATTGACCTATCCATTATCTTACATAGTTACCTTTTTCTGGTGGTGAGAACATTTTAGACCTATTCTTTTAGAAAATTTCAAGTATACAAAACACATTGTGAAGATGACTATCAGCCAACCAAGAGAAGCTTGGTAGACAGTGAAACCTGGTGAAATGAAATCTTCCTACGGACAGATTTAGAATTCAAAAAGCCTATCAGAAGGGTGGCAAATGCTTCAGTTTTCTGTGCAAATCTGATTATAGCTAAAAAGTTAAAGAGTTTAATATATGTTTAACAAGCAGTAATAACTGGATGGACTAACTGAAAAGACCACATACTGCCCTTGCTGTACTTCTTCTTTGGCGAGCTTTTCCCAGGCTACCTGTCTCGGGTATGGGGATCTAGTGACTATCAGGGGCTTTTTCTTTGTTTTAGAGCATAAACATTCACCTGTTTTAAAAGTGTAGAATCAAAGGATAGTAAGAGTAGGAACAACCTTATAAACCACTTGATGTTCTTTTTTAATGTCCTTTTTATAGGTAGATAAACAGAGACTCATTAGAAATGGGTAAACTGGGGCTCAGAAAGATGAAATCATTGACAGCAAAAGCAGTACTAGAACCCAGCTTTTCTGACTCTCAAATGTTTCTGCCACAGAACTACTCTTCTGTCTGACATGATTGTCTTGGGTAAAACAGCAACTATTGAAACGTAGGCTGCTCGACATTGTTTCTTTGAACACTGAATAATGATGTCAGAGACCTCCTAGTCTGAGCCTCCCATCATACAGATACATGATCGGAGGTCCAGAGAGCTCTCCCCGTCTGCTCATTTAGTTCTCAAAATGACATAGCCCCCAACCCTTTTGTCGTTTGTTTCTCATTATACTCTCAACTTTCTCCCTCTTGATTTTACTCTGCATTGCTTCATAGAAACATGAAACATCTGCTTAGAAAGAAAATACTTCCTTACATACTGTGTAAAGAAAAACTTAGTGGGAACTTATATCAGAAAAATCTAAAAGGAAAGTTATATTATCCCTGGGATCTAGCAAGTAACTTTTCTTTTAGAGTGTTCTGATAATATCATAAATACTGTTTAAAACACTACTGTCTTCCTAACCATTCACTTGCTAAAATTTTCATTCAGCCTTCTATAGAACAGTCACACAACTCAAGGAGGGACCCATTAACACAGCCTACAGTATGAATGATGTCCCTACAGTCGTGTAGCTCACAACTTGAATAACCTCAGATGATGGCTCTGTTCCCATTCATCTCGCATACCCAGACAGTTCCAGCTCTTTTAACACTACCATAGTGGGGAGTTAAAATGAATCATGTTTTACTTTCCTTTCATCCTTCTCAATCTGTGAACAGCAATATTTACTCCCATCAGTCTATCAAAACTTGAAATGAATGTGGTTCTGGTCACTCATTTATTTTAAGGGTACTCACATCAACAGATGTGGTGATGATGGCAGTGATGACTAACGTAACTCCACGATAGAAAACTATTAGTGAGTGCAATGCTGTAGGAGTCCCATAGCAGCAGTGGTTGTTAGAACTCGTCATTTCTAAGAAGCATTCCTATTGCCTTTATTTTACTCTGAAGAATTGATTGCTTGGCAGGCTGTCTTGTTTCATGAGTTACCCTTCTGTCTAGAGTTTTATGCTTAGAGCCAAGAACACAGAGACAACTAGACAACTATCCAAGATTCAGGTTTCCCTCCCCTAGTGCGTATTTGTTCTGGGAAGTGGCTGCCCAGCCATGGAGAATACTTCCCAGTCCCCTGCATCTAGATGGAGCCATATGACTAGTTGTAGCTACTGGGATGGAAGCAGAAATTTAAGTGTATTACTTCCAGGAAGAGAAGGGTAAATCCAATATTTATCTCCCTTCTGTGATAGTCTTGGAGGCCAGCACTGAAGTTAGTGGGATCATAGATGGGAGAACCCTGGGTTTCTGATCATACCTTAGAAGAAAGCCACCCAACCAGAAACATTTGCTTGGAAACTTTGGGTGAATGAAAAACAAATATTTCTTTTAAAAATATTTATTTTGATTGTTGAGACTATTACAGATGTCCCTCATGTCCCCCTACTTTGCCCATTTCCACCTAGCACCCTGGCATCACCACACTGCTGTCAGTGTCCATGGATTATGCATATATGTTCTTTACCTAATCTCTTCACCGTCTTTCATCCAATTCCTCCCACACCCCTCCCCTCTGACAGCTGTCAGTCTATTCCATGTATCTATGCCTCTGGTTCTATTTTATTCGTCGTCTATATTGTTCGTTAGATTCCACATATAAGTGAGATCATATGGTATCTGTATTTCTCTGACTGGCTTATTTCACATAGCATAATAATCTCTAGGCTCATCCATGATGCCCCCAAAGGTAAGAGTTCCTTATTTTTTATGGTTGAGTAGTATTCCATTGTATAAATATACCACAGCTTTTTAAATGGGCTGTTTCCAGATCTTGGCTATTGTAAATAATGCTGCTATGAACCTAGGGGTGCATGTGCTCTTTATGATCGGTATTTCAGGATTCTTAGGATATATTCCCAGAAGTGGGATTGCTGGGTCAAAAGGCAGTTCCATTTTTAAAACTATTTTCCACCAACAGTGAACTAGGGTTCCATTTTCTCCACATCCTCGCCAGTACTTGTTTTTGTTTTTGTTGATGGTAGCTATTCTGCCAGGTGTGAGGTGATATCTCATTGCGGTTTTAATGTGTATCTCTCTGATGATCAGTGATGTTGAACATTTTTTAGTATGTCTACTGGCCACCTGTATGTACTCTTTGGAGAAGTGTCTTTTCAGGTCCTTTGTCTATTTTAAAAATTGGATTGTTTGTCTTCTTGGTGTTGTGTTGTATGAGTTTTTTATATATTTTGGAAATTAACCCTTTATCAGATGTATCATTGGCAAATATGTTCTCCTATATAGTGGGCTCCCCTTTCATTTTGTTGATGTTTTCTTTTTCTGGGCAGAAGTTTTTTAGTTTGATGTAGTCCCATTTGTTCATTTTTTCCCTTGCCCTAGGAGATATATCGGCAAAAATATTGCTACCAGAGATGTCTGCAATTTTACTGCTTATGTTTTCTTCCAGGATTTCCATGGTTTCATGATTTACATTTAAGTCTTTTATCCATTTTGAACTTATTCTTGTGTATGGTGTAAGTTGGGGGTCTTACATTTTTATGTTAACCCATTGTGATCTTGGGGTTGTTATAACAGATAACATATATTGATGAAAATAATAACTATCTGTTGGTTGGTTGTATGAAATTCTTTTAGAGAAGAAATGTGATCTTTATACATTATATACTTTGTAGTGCATTCAAATTAAGTGCTTAATGAATGTCCATGAAACTCTGCTTTAGAAAAAGATAATTTTTAGATATCTTTCTCAGGGAGTTTCAGATTTTTTAGATTTTATTTGTTTGCTTTTTAAGGGTTACATCAAGATCCAGCACAGTGTGTGGCATAGAATAGTAGACACTCAAATATTTGTTGAATAAATAAAACTAGTGCATATCTTTGCCTATTAATCTCATTCAATGCCTGTTTGGGTTACAGAATGGCTGGCTATGGACTGACTGGGATCCTAGGGAGCTCAGTAACCCATCAGACATGCCAGCAGGACCATACAAATAAAAGATGAGACATCACATGAAGTGAGACGAACAAATAAAAACCCAAGGGATTCTTGTTTCAGTGATATAAAATAGGATGGTGCAAAAGTAGGTTTACTGTGGTTCGTATGGAAAATAATACAATGACTAAAAAATAATACAAGAATAAAGTCTGCATTTCACATACTCACAACTGTAAACCCACTTTGCCCCACCCTGCATATAATTTTAGATAAGTGGATCAATGCCAAAGAATTTTGCTTTGTGAGATGAGAGAGGAAAGAGGAAGAAAAACAGGAACAAATTAGAGAATTGAAAATTTTAAAAGGTGCCCCTACACCTACAGTTAGAGATCATAATGTTTTAAATCATTATGCTTGCTATTCAGTATAATTTCTATTATAGAGTAAAAGTTCCCCAAAGTATTGGGTCTGAAAATCCCATTGTTGGCATTTGATGATTTTCAAATATCCTGCAAAATGCTGTTGATTAACTATTGATGCTGTCTTTGCAACTGCACAAGCAGCCTTGTTAATATGAAGAATATACAGGGTGGACAAAAAGTAGGTTTACATTAGGAAACACAGAGTTTAATTCTTGTATTATTATTTATTGATTAAATAATAAACCTACTTTTGCCCACCCTTGTAATGTATTAGAAATCTATAATCTAGCATAGTTCTATCTAGAACTAAGACAGAGTAGTACATTTTTTTTTATTGCTTAAAGTATTACAAAGGGTATTACATAAGTGTCCATTTTTCCCCCCGCCCTTGACAGTCCCCTAGCCTCCCCTATCCCCCAGTGTCTTATGTCCATTGGTTATGCTTATATGCATGCATACAAGTCCTTTGGTTGATCTCTTTCCCCCCTCCCTCCTGCTCCCCAACCCTCCCCGGCCTTCCCGCTGCAGTTTGACAATCTGTTTGAGGCAGCTCTGCCTCTGTATCTATTATTGTTCAAAAGTTTATAATGGTCTTGATTATTGAATGTTACTCTACTAACACTCCAAGAAAGCATACTTTCTGAAGCTTAAAAATATATATTTAAAAATACATATAACCCTTATTTTATTATACACAAAAATAAACTCAAAATGAATTAAAGACTTGAACATAACACCTGAAACAAAACCAAAAAAATCCTAGATGAAAACATAGGGAAAAGGATCGATCTTGGTGATTTTTGTTTTTTGGATTTGACACCAAAAGGAAAGGCAACAAAAGCAAATATAAACAAGTGAGACTACATCAAATTGTAAGCTTCTACACAGCAAGGGAAACCATAAAAAAAAAAATGAAAGGGCAACCAATAAAATGGGAGAAAGTATTTGCAAATCATACATCTGATAAAGGGTTATTATACAATGTATATAGAAAATCAGACAATTCAATAGCAAAATAAAAACTGGGCAAAGGAAGTGAATACATATTTTCTCAAAGAAGACATATAGGTCAACAGGTATATGAAAAGGTACTCAACATCACTAATCATTAGGAAAAAGCAAAGCAAAAGCATAATGAGATGCTACTTCATGCCTGATAGAATGACTATCATAAAAAAGATAAGAGATAAATGCTGGAGAGGATATGGAGAAAAGGAACCATTGGGAACTATTGGTGGGAATGTAAATTGATACAGCCATTATGGAAAACAGTATGGAGTTTTCTAAAAAATTTAAAAATAGAACTACTGTTATGACCCAGCAATTCCACTTCTGGGTAAACAGGCAAAGAAAAAAAACCCCACAAACTTGAAAAGATATTTTCACCTTCATGTTCACTGTAACATTATTTACAATATCAAAGACATAGAAACAACCCAAGTGTCCTACAGAAGAAAAATAGATAAAGAATATGTGGTGCATATATACACAATGGAATACTATTCAGCCATAAAAAGAAGGAAATTATGCCATTTGCGACAGATAGTATGAATATACCTCAGGGGCATTATACTAAGTGCAATAAGTCAGACAGATCTCACTTACATGAGGAATCTAAAAAAAACAAAAAACCACAAAAAACACAAAACCACTACACTCATAGAAAAAGAGATCAGGTTTGTGGATACTAGAGATAGGAGGTGGCAGTGGTGGGTGGGTTGTAGGGGAACCGGATGAAGGTGGTGAAAGGGTAAAAATGTCCTGTTATAATAAGTATTAGAGGATGTAATGCACAACATGATGACTATAGTTATCACTGCTGTATGGTATATTTGAAAATTGTTAAGAGTTGTAAAGCTAAAAAGTTCTCATCACAAAAAAACCCCCACCCTTCTTTCTTTTTTTTTTGTTATCTATAGGAGAGGACGAATATTACTAATCTTACGTGGTAATACTCATTTTGCAATATTTGTAAGTCAAGAAATTATGCTCTATACCTTAAACTTATGCAGTCCTATATGTCAATTATGTCTCAATAAAACTGAGAGAAAAAAACCCCAGACAGAGTAACTGAATAGTTTTCCAAAGATGACATACAAAAGACCAACAGGTAAATGAACAGGTGCTCAACATCACTAATCATCAAGAAAACCCAAATCAAAACCACAATGAGATATCATCTCAGACCTTTTAGAACAGCTATCATAACAAAGGTAAGAAGTAAGTGTTGGTGAGGGTGTGGAGAAAAGAGAACCTCTGGGCACTGTTGGTGATAATGTAAACTGGTACAGCCACTAGGATCCCTTTTCTAATTCCTTATACTCCTTTGTCTGCATTTCTTAATTCTGTGCTACTCTGAGACCTTAAGCTTCTTCAAAGTATTTTTATCACCTCTCCTCTGGGCTCCCTCACTGGGTCATATCATCCAGATTTGACATTAGAAATTAGAAAGCGACAGGTATTTTCATTGGTCCCATGACCACAACTTGCATTTCTTTTCCTCTTGAAATACTGTAACTACAGAAGGAAATGATCTATGTTGAATGAGCTTGGCAGTAAGGCATAATAGCCCCTGAGCAATGAACCAGTGAGGATGTGAAAGAAAACCAAGATGAGGCAGGAGCAGGAGCTGGAGAAAAGGAGCCAGCTGCAAACAGTGCTGCTGCTGACAACCTAGGCAGTCCAGTGGGTGTATAAAGCCATCTGGCCTTCACCGGGACAGGTGACGAGAGCTCATTTGTGGAGCTGGGGAAATACCCAAAGGCTCCAGACCAGGTCAGCTTCCCTGTCACAGCTCTGGGTGACCAGCCTGTCAAGGGCGGGCCCTCAGTGCTGAGGACTAACAGGAAACAGAATCCAGTTCCCTAGAGGAAGACGACGACGGGTGTGCAGTAGGCCAACCTGAGATGGATTTTTGGCTGGGCTCTCATGTCCACAGGAAATGAGTGCCAGGGGAGACACCAAGGTAGAGGTCTGAGGCAGGTTTGGGGGGAGGACACAGCAAGGCATGAGGGGACAGCTGGCTGCTGTAGGACCCAGGAGGTGGCAGTAAAGCATCAGTTTCCATCCTTCATACTCAGAGTATTCCCTACTCTCATTTCCCACTACAACTCCTTCAAAGCTTTTCTATAATTAACAGAGTGTGAGAGAAACCGTTTAAGGACCAACACTCCCTGCCCTTTTGCTGCTCTGATGCTGCCCCATTGTTTGACATATTTATTTACCTCCCAAATTCCTCTGATGCAGGATGTCTCATGACTGTCTCTGCTCCTGTCACATTGGCTGGAATGAGGTTTAAGTGCCGTGACTAGAATATCAGACTCTACACAAATTGTTCGTTTCACTTGGCAGTGTGAAGAAGATGTCACTGTTATCCATGTTTCCTATCTGGCCTTTTCCACCTCTACCCCCACATCCAGCTGGTACCCAGAATAAACAACTGGACAAGGAGGAGGGCCACTAGGGCCCTGAAACCTCTCTTATCATCTGGTGGCCTGGTTAGCAGCCACCCAAGGGTAGCAGCCTTCAATCGGCAGAGAGGTGGGCACAGCATGTTTTGATGGCTAGATAAAGACAAATTTAATTCAAGAAACAAGCGGGATGTATACTGGGAGCCAGATTTCTTTTCCCATCCCTTTTCACAGTTGCTGTAATAACCTAAGACTTCTAAAAATATAGCCATAAGGATGGCACAACCAGAGCTTGCTAACTCAAAAATAATGAGGCTAAATGAACTACAGATTCATCGGCTTATGAAAGGAATGGCCTATCCCCTTAATGGGTTGTAACATTTCTTTTCTCAAATATTCCACAGCCAATATCTGACCTGGGAGAAAAACATTCTTTAAAAAACTTTTTTTTAAAATTGATTTCAGAGGAAAGGAGAGGGAGAGAGAAAGAAACCAATGATGAGAGAGAATCACTGATTGGCTGCCTTTTGCATGCCCCACACTGGGGATCGAGCCTGCAACCTGGGCATGTGCCCTGACTGGGAAGAACTGTGATCTCTTGGTTCATAGGTTGGTGCTCAACCATTGAGCCACACCGGCTGGGCAAATCCTCTATCATGCTACTGTTTTATTTCTTTAAACAGACATAGGGGTGGGGGCAGGGAGGACAAAAATACCAACCACCAGAGTGTCTAAAACCAGATGAAACATATTGCAAGGGCAAGGCTGGACAAGTTCACTGATTGAAGGTGAAAAACTACAAGAAGAAACACACAATCAGATGGCATAAACAGCCTAGTTAGTAGGTTGCAAGGATTGTGACTCAGGTAAAATATGGGGGCTAGGGACTCTGGAAAGGACATTAGACTTGGAGTAAGAAAACCTGGATCCAGGTTCCTTGTAGGATTTGTCTTCTTTGGGTTTCCATTCCCTTAATGGTAACATGGTTATAAAAATTACGCCTGTCGACAGGGTTGTCAGGATGATTAAATTGCATTTGAGATGTGAAAACACTGTATGAAGTACAAAGGCTTATTTTCATCAGTCTCCTTTGGTTGTAGTGCTGGTTATGGGGACTAATCACGACCTCTCTCCAACATTGGGACCAATTTAAATGTACATAAAAGAATCAGAAGTCATCATTATTACTAGTGACGTTGGACTCAAGAACCTGGCTTGACCTGTTGCTTCTTACTATAGCCTAACATACTATCTTCTTTTCATCTTCTATACCTGTCTTCTTGATTATACTAGAAGCTTCTAGAAAGCAGAGATTATGCCTTCCATCTCTTTGTATCCCCAGAATTTTCCACAGAGCCGTACAGACAGCAGGTCACTGTCTGACAAACACACGATTAATCATGTTTGTGCTCTAGTCTCTGTGTGAAGGCTGGGAGCTCTTGGGTTCTTAGATTCTGGCCTGAAGAATCTCCAGTGTCCATCACATTTGTTAAGGCAATGATTAAATGCTTCAGAAAACTCTCAGAGAAGTCTTATTATAAAGCCAACATGAAGTTGCTGGAAAAAAATCCCCTTCCTTTATTTAAAAAACTCTGCTCAAACTTCTCTTATTCAGAACAATCTTCAGAGTTTTAACAGATCCTAATAAGCTAGAAATCTCCCTGTTAGATTAGTCCCCATTGGATGAGGTTTAAGTGCATTAATGGGGGTTCCACTGAAATGAAACGTGGGTGAGGGCATGCTAGACTGTCTTTCACATTTCTTTTTTTAAACTTTTAAGCAGGATTTGCTAACAGAACAACAAAAGAAATAAGTTAACTGAGGACAGTAGTGAAACAACAACCATGTTTGGAAGGCATTTTACAACTTATAAAATGTTTTCAAACCCTTCTGACTTAACTCTCAATAATCCTCAAGGTAGATGTTTATACTCATCATCTGTGCACTGGAGTTAAGGAAGATGAAGAAGTTCTGGGAGGTCAAGGACTCTGTACAGTCACATGACTACTAAGAGAAGAAGTGAGAGCTCAAATTGCATCCTTTAAATCCAAACACCACATGTCTTAGCAAAGGTATGTTCCTATAGACACTGGAAGTTACTCATTAAGAGTTAACATTTAAATTTGCATTAGTCAACAGCTCTCCTAAGTGTGAGCATGACTACCCTCCGAATGTACCCGGAAGTCATAAAACCGAGTTTCTTTAAAATATTTTATTCTTCAGTCTTCACTGGCATTGCTATAATAAGAATGTCTTATTAAGGTTTGTTTAATCTGCATAAGAGTTGTTGACTCATGCAAATTAAAAAATTACAACTTAAAATGTAAAAGACATTAAATCCACACGCCTAAACTTCCTGGGTTAATGTCACATTTCAAAGTGTTACTTCCTCAATTTTTCTGTGTGAATGACTTATCCTTCAGAACCAGAGACCTGTTCTCCCTAGAGAACATTTGCAAATCTTTTCATAATGAACAAAAAATCCAGCCTCAAATTCTTGATTTGCAGAAGAATTATCCAGCATAAAGTGAGAAAGAAATAGTCATATAAAATCAAATTCTAAAGGGGCCCACTGCAGTGACTAGCCAAGGGCCCCGCGTATGTTTTCCTTTGCTTTATAACCCTAGCTAGTCCATGCCTTACACTCCTCTCATCCTTAAAACAGAGCAAAAACTAAGTTCCAGTAACATGAAACTTCAAGTGATTCAGGGATGCTGAGAGCATCTCCTGACCCAGAGTAGCCCTTCGTAAGTCCAAGACAGTGATTCTCAAAGTGTGGTCCTGGACTAAAGCCTCAGCATCACTGGAAACTCAGAAAGGCAAATGATTGTCCCTATCCCCTATCTACTGAATTGGAATCTCTGGGGCAGGGCCCAGCAATCTGTATTTAAACAAGCCTTCCAGGTGATTCTGTGGGATGATGAAGCTTTAAACCACTGCTCGAAGCCAGTGATTCTCAACACTGGTTGCACATTAGAATCATCTGATGACCAGGCCCCACACGCCCCACCTCCCCCCAAGATTCTGATTTAACTGATCTGGGTTGGGGTCTGGCCAGGCAAGGGGATTTGCTAAAAGCCCCCAGGGAATTCTAGTGTACAGGCAGGTTTGAGAAACACTGATGAAAGCCAATCAGTATAATCCAGTCTAAAAAACTAAATTGCACTGTCGATGAAATGGATGCCTCCATTTCCATTATCCGACAGAAGACCAACGTGTCATTACCAGTATTATAGCCATTGGTGGTTCCAAGAGAGAACTGCTGGTGGATAAACTGCTCTCTGCTACTAAATGGAGCAGAAAGCTCCTTTATTTTCTCAGGAGCAGTGTTGTTAGTAGCACCAGGAGCGATGGATTTGCAGGGGGTGGTGGACAGGCGGTCCAACAGCTGCTTGGCAGGGAGGCCCCCTCAATTGGTATGCTTTGTATGGAAAAGGGTGAACATCATCTGGAAAGAATTAGTAGTCAGCCAGGATATGAACCCAAGCAATCTCAATCCAGAATCCAAGCCCTTAACTGTGGCTGCCACACGGTCTCCTCCATGGAGTTTAGGACCCGGCAGTGTACAAGGGAAGGGAAGACACCTTCATGGCAGAGGAGGAGGAGGTGAAGATCCCTCATTTCATATACATACACGAGGCGCTATCTTTATGATTGCCTGTAACATCTAAAAGAACCTACATTTCTTTTTGTTTTGTTTTGTTAATCCTCACCAGAGGATATTTTCTCCATTGATATTCTGAGAGAGTGGAAGAGAGGGGGAGAGACACACACATCAACTGGTTGCCTCCTGCAAAGCACCCTGACTGGCACCGAGGTACGTGCCCTTGACTGTCTGTGGGCCAATGCTCTACCCACTGAGCAAAACCAGTGAGGGCAAGAACCTACATTTCTGAGGTCAACAATTTGTTTAGACCTAACTACTATGTCAGTTACGATTTATAACAACTCTTCCTCCTTAACCTCAGAGAGAATTTCCCCTCACTTATTGGGAGAAACCAACCGTGACGACAGACTACATGAGCCCACTGCAGTTAGTGACAGCCCAGCTACTCAGATATTGCAACACGGGGCCTTCCTGGGGTGGGAGCTGGGAATACAGATGGGTTTGCTGAAACTTGGTCCTAAAGCAGAATTTCGTGGCAGGAGCTCAGGGACTATGTAACCCAGTTAGCCATAATCCACCCTAGTAATTCTCTATTTTATCCATATATGTGTTTCCACATTGTAAGATGTAATTGATGGTATGTGATAGTTTTATAGTTCAAGCAGCATTTTTTTTCTTTTTCAGTGTTTCATAAATAACAGTATCTTACAATGAATGAAATTATAGATTTGATGAAATATGGTAATTACATTAAACATATATTGAATTCCACTATAGTTCAAAGTCTAGATTAGGCTAGAGATAGGGGAATGAATGAAATGGAGTCCCTAAACCCAAGCAGCTGGAAGACAGGAAAACAAGTATATGCAGACACAGAGCTAAATATTTTGCTGGGGATGAAATGTTGTGGTGGCTGGACACACTGTGGGCATCCCCTGGGTAAAGTGGGGTGTGTTTAGGGGGTAGGGGCATAAAGGAGAGAAGTGGTGAGAGATGAGGCATGAAAGTTATTCTGGAACCAGATGATTGACCAGTCATGAATGCTTAACCTAAGGATTTAGGCTTTATCTTTAGGTCAGTGGTTCTCAAACATTTTGGTCTCATGACCCCTCTCTACTCTAAAAAATTACTGAGGACCATAAAGAGCCTTTGTTTATGTGGCTTATATCCACTAATACTTACACAACCATGAAGGTCCTCATCACCACCCTCATCCTCAAGCTTGTCGCTGTTCTGAGGTATGAGGTAAAATGTGCTAACCCTTCCCAAAGGGCTAAAGCTGGCAGAATGAAACAGTTAGTACTGCACTGTGGAATGGAGCCCAGGAAATAACACAAAGGCAGAGATAGTCAGTTGTAATAAAAGTAAACTATTAAAACCTCAGTGGCCCTGCCTGACAAAGATTGTATCCCTCAACCCCTATCAGGCCCACATGAGCCCCAACGACTGCTGATTGTGATGCATTGACCTAGAGAGACTGGGTGTTTTTTTCCTTAGCATCATCTGACATAACAAATATGATGCACACTTTACCAATCATGGCTCAGAAGCACCCCTGTCTAGCCACAGGGATAGCAAGGGGCCACACTGCTGGTTTTTGGGGTGCGATAGAGGTGCCAGGCAGGAAGAAAAGACAGGCATGAACAAGGAGGTCAGAAAGACCTACTTGTGAATTTCAGCTCCATCACTCACTACTCGGTCACCATGGACCAGTCCTTAACCTACTCATTGGTAACACTTCTTCATCTTAAAACAGGTACCTTTAAAATAAATGAGAGGATGCAGGGAAACTGATCAGCAGATGTCTGTGAACACAGCAGGTACTCAAGAGGGCGCAGATTCTCTGGCGATTATGACTCATGAACTGGCTCATGTCCACTAGTAAGTAACTGCTTGTTTGTTTTTAACAGACACTCTCTACAGTAAACTAACGATGACTACAAATTCTTACTAATGTTCCCGTTGACAGGTGGAGTCCAATCCCTCACCCCTTGAACCAGGGCTGGTCTTAGTGACTTCCTTGGCCAACGTGATGTGGCTGAAGCACTGTCTTGGGATTTCCAAGCCTAATTCATAAGGAGCCTTGCAGGCTTTGCCCTGGCCTCACAGCCGCGAGCTGCCATGTAGGAAGTCTGTACACCCTGAGGCCACTGTGCTGTGAGGAAGCCCCACTGTGTCATGTGAAAAGGCCTCAGGGAACAATAAATGTTGGGCCAGCCCCAGCTGTTCCAGCCTCCAGCTGCTGGGGTTATGCCAGCTCAGATCCCAGACACTGGAGTCTCTGCCAACCCCTGCCCAAATTGCACATTCGTGAGCAAAATAAATGACTGTTAATGCTTTAAGCTACAAAGTTGTGAGGTCGTTTGTTATGCAACAAAATATAATCAGAACACTCTCTTTATCAGGTCTCCCCCCCCCTCCCCAACTCAAAATTAAAAATATCACTTTGCTGAGTTGTATTAAGTCACATATTAAATTTATGTTGGTTCTGTAGTTCTCAAGTCTATTTTAGACACTGAAAAACATTTTGTTTGTGGACACTGTTAATCTAGGCAAACTTATTAATTGGTTGACCAATGATATATATGAGCTATTATGTGTGTATGTGTATGCATGCATGGCAAATATTTTTCTAAATATCCAATTCCTCTCATGAGAAAAAAAAATGCTACAATAACAGTACTTCATCTCAATGAACTTGTGAAAATCATGCTCTGAAGTCAGGCTAATTGAATCTATTGCCTGAGTGCTCCACCCTCCCAGCTCTGTACAAAGCTGGGCTCTAGCCCACAACCAGCTACCTACTAATCAGAGCAGTTTATTGAAGGCCACTATCTACCTTCCTCCCAACCAGTAGGAAGCTGCCTACTTTGGGCTGCTTGCATTGTCAGCTGAGTTTGCAAGGAAAGTGTTAAGGCAGAGTAGGTTTATGCAGCGATCCAGATAATCTTTGAGGAAACCCCTTCAGGTTTTGCATATGCTCCACTTTGAAAGGGCCTTGTGATAGCATAAGACTTGACTCTGAACCACGGAATACTCACCTGATGCCTTTCAAACAATATTGGACCTTATAATATTATGAAAACTTTGGGGCATATAATCAGCATAGGTGAAAAATATTTTGCCGCCTCCCAAATTGTCTATACTCTTTTTCATTTTCTGGTTCTTCTGCCTGCAAAGCCTGTCTCTCCTTCTTGAGGGTGTGTGTGTGTGTGTGTGTGTGTGTGTGTGTGTGTGTGTGTGTGTGTGTGTGTGTCTGTTTGTGTGTGAGCTTATTTATCCTTCAGATGTCCCCTCTCCCAGCAAGGCAGAATTAATCATTCCTTGATGACATTGCTTCTTCAATATTTAAAGCCTTTTCTTTAACAAGAAAGCTTATCATTAAAATTAAAAAGAAGCAACAATAAACCCACAGTCCTATGGATACATGAAGAAAGGACTTAAGAGTCCCTATAACTCTTGGCGACATTCCACCAGGCTGAAACGGGTTGACGTGATCTGTGTTTCAGGGATTATAATTCAGCAGCAGAAATGAGTTGACTAAAATACCATCCAGAATGCTGTCTGTAGATAAAGTGCTTTGAACTGGGGTGCAACATAACCTGAATTGCTAAATTCTAAGGGCTGACTGATAATTTGCATCTCAATCTCTTTTCATGCTATTTTGTTGGCAAAAGTTAAGGAGCCACTCAGCCTAAGAGAGATAGGCCCTCTATCTACCTTGGCAAGAACCAGACAAACACAATGAATTCCAGATTTTCCCAACTCAATGGCTTTTGTTTGACTCGGAGTGGGTCAGTCTGAACATCAAACCCACCAACTGGTATTGGTTTTTATATTCATTTGTTAACAATTCCTATCTCAAAGGCTATACAGGCATTAAGTAGCACCTGGCACTTTGCAGCACAACCCACAAAACACATGAGCAACATGCAGAAAGTCATAATTGAATACTTTTCACTCTGTCACCAAACTTAAATTACATTTTCAACACTCATTATTTAAGAACATGTATAACTATGGAAAACATTCCAAGCCAAAGGCTGTGCAGATACTGAATGGTAAGGGGTGCCAAGTAACAAAGTCCATAAAACACAGCCTACCATTTCCTCTCCATGGGAAACTTACAGAGAGTCACACTGGAACACCCTTTATTCTGCCACAAAAACAAGAGCAATAGTGTTTTTGACATTCACTCTTGAATTAACTGTGCTGAACATGTTAATTTAGAATTATTGTGACAGAGTCTACATTACAATGGATACCCAAGGCAACAGAATAACTTAGATGAAGCAGAAGGAAAATTTACTGTCCTCTCTCATTGACCAAACCCTGGCCTTCCTCCAGAATGTGTGTAAGTTTCTGGCACTGGACAAACGATAACATTTTTATATTCTAGGAAAGAAGAAAGGCGACATCAACTCACTTAACAGTTGGCAATAGAGGGCCTGTAAACTTCTCTTCATGGTATCATCTGGTCCTTCTTGTCCTCCAGTTTATTCATGATTCTGTCTGGGAAATTGGGAGAAGAAAACTGTGATATCAAGTCAATAATCAGAAAGAACTCCACTTCACATGATCCTAGTGGTAAAGGCCACCAGTAAAACACCTGCCTCTGAAGAGGAAACATTTTCGGACTGCGTACACCATAGTTCAATTGAAAACAGCGTATGTTATAAAACTCCCAGTTAGCCAACTGGTCAAATACTAAAACTATACACACCACTGAAGGAAAATTATATGGGTAACTAGAGAGTAAGAATCAGACTTTGGAACTTTTGAGGCTTCCAATTAATCTCCCCTGAATCTCCTGAAACAAGAGAAAAAAAATTTTTTTTTATTATTGATTTTAGAGAGGAAGTGAGAGGTAGAGAGCAATAGAAACATCAATGTTGAGAGAATTAGTGATTGGCTGCTTCCTGCACACCCCTTACTAGGGACTGAGCACACAACTGCAACCCAGGCGTGTGCCCTGCCCTGGAATTGAACGGTGACCTCCTTGTTTATAGGTTGGTGCTCAACCATTGAGCCACACAGGCTAGGAGAAACAAGAAATTTCTAATCTCATTTCCACTATGGTGCTCACCAAACAAACAACCCAAAAATCTTTGGGTTGAAATTATATATTAAATACTTTTCTGTTATTTTGTTATAAAAGATACCTGTAATATAGAACATTTGGAAAATATAGCTAAACAGAAAATATAGGTAAGAAGATACAAGAACATACAAATGACCTATCTCTCCAGCCTTTCCTGTGCCCTTCTATTGGTCAGTTTCATTTACATATTATACATTCTAAATTTCACTCTCTGTGTTGTAACTATTACTTACTGCTTTATTTTAAATGGCACACAGCATTACTTTAAGTAAATTCCTAGAAATGAAATCACAAGGATACAACTTACAGCTTTTGAAATATTTTGTCAAATTGACCTTCATCAATACCAGTATCAGGATATCCATTAGACTACAACCTACCCAATAAGAAAAATTTATAACTTCTTTCCATCTTTGCCAAGGAAACAGGGAAATGTTCCATCGCATTACTTTAGTTTGCATTTTATGTATTTACTAGAGACCCAGTGATGAAATTCATGCACGGGGGTGGGGGTGGGGGTGTTCCTCAGCCCAGCCTGCAGTCCAGGAAGCTGTCAGTCGAACATTCTTAGTGCTACCGCGGAGGTGGAAGAGGCTCCCACCACCGCTGCTGCACTCACCAGCCATAAGTCTGGCTTCTGGCTGAGCAGTGCTCCCCATGTGGGAGCGCACTGACCATCAGGGGGCAGTTTCTGCATTGAGCATCTGCCCCCTGGTGGTCAGTGCGCATCATAGTGCCTGGTCATTCCACTGTTTGGTCGATTTGCATATTAGCTTTTTATTATATAGAATTAGTCATTTGTCTTTAAAAATTATTTTAATTCACATTTGACAAAGATGCTTTAGTCAGGTTCCTCCTGAACCTTCTTCATAGTCCCTTCCATGCACTTTCTTGTCAAACCTAGTTTTAGCAAGAACCCTGCTAAGTCAGTTTAACTGCCCGCCCACCCCCATCAATATCTAATCATCCTCAATATATGATCTGGTCCCTCATCCTGACAGATCAGGTTAGCCAGAACGCCTTGATGTTTTATCTTAGTATTTTCTATCCAAGGATCCTGACCCCTGTTCCTTCCTAAATTCTCACTTGCCCACATGTATTAGGGTTTGAGCCCAATCTCTCATCCTCACTGTAAAATCCCATTGCGGTGGTCCCTAAGCCTATTTCAATGATCCAGAATAAAGTCTGCCTTACAACTTTAATAGTGTCCTTAAGTACTTTTTTCTTTAACACAGTCGTTAACCATTCTCTACTGGCATGCTAGGATTTTTTGCTCATGGTACCCCAAGTAGAATTGATTTATTTTTAAGATTTTGAATTGATATATTGTTTCTCCTTTAAAGTATACAATTCAGTAGTTGTCAGTGTATTCAAAAGTTGAGCAACTATCACCAGTCCCTAATTCCAGAAAATTTTTATCACTCTAAAAAGAAACTCCCATGTTCATTAGCAGGCATCTCCTGCCCCAATCCCTGGCAACCACTAATCTACTATGGATTTGCCTATTCTGCACATTTCATATAAATTGAATCATGTAATACATGGTCTTTTGTGTCTGGCTCTTTCACTTAGCATAATGTTTTCAAAGTTCATTCATGTTATAAAGCATGCTATTTTTTCCTTATTTATTTTAAGAAACACACACACACACACACACACACACACACACACACACACTACTATGGTTAGAAAGTTTTAGTCCAGGATTACATAAATAGTTGCCTGTACTTTCTTTTGGAGTTGTTTTTACTTCTTTTAGATCTGTTTCTGGACTTTGTATCAGGTTTTACTTCTTTGTTTGATCATTCTTCCACCCTAACAATAAGTGTTTAAATTACTCTTGATAGAATTAGTCCTTCATTTTTACTCTTCTTTTTAAGATTTTCCTAGTTCTTTGAGCTTATTTATCCCCCAAATTAATTTCCAAATCATTTTATTACATTCCAGAAAAATAATCATTGCGATTGTAGTTGGAATTATCTTCTACTTGCTTTATTACTTTGAGAGCTGATCTCTTCAAAATTGGAGTGTGGTGAAGAGAAAAAGAAATGATATTTTAGACTGTTGCTCCAGAGATGAGAATTCTTCTCAGAGGTGAGAAGTGCTATTATTTTGGAGGGGAGGGGTTAGTATAGTTCAATGACTTCTTTGCTTAGGAAAATCGAAGTTCCCTGAGCCCCTGGTGTCATCTGGATGAGCAAGAGGAGAGAAAGAGATAGTTAAGCTCCTCTCCATTATAAAATAACAGGAGGTTTGAGTTCCCAAGGGTTATGAAGGAGGGGTTAAGTGATTCAGAAATCAGAGAGGCTGAGATGATAAAAGATGTTAAGAGACAGAAAAAAAGGCAATTCTAGAAAACAGCAGCAGGTGGGAGCTAAGAATAAAGGATAAAGTGAGAAATTCTCCACAGGAAATGACCCACAAACTTTAAGATATATAATAGTTAATTTTTCATTGCATCTTTTTTATGCTTTTTGTATTTATGTACTCTATCTGTCTTCCTTCTCCCCCACAATGCTTATTTACCACTAGCACCCTTAAAACATCAGCAAAAGTCTTATACAAAATAGCCCTGTATTGGTGGTGCTCAGCTGGGCATGAAAGAAAAGACACCATGGCCCAAGACAAGAGTGACCAGGAACAGAGGTAAAAGCCACTGGAGCCCAAGCAGTGGTTAGTAGACATCTAAGGCCATCCATGCTTTTGTTCCGGCCCTCCGGTCCAGTTTAAGAACCCACTGTGGCCCTCGAGTCAAAAAGTTTGCCCACCCCTGGCTTAGGACATGTTAAGTACTCATAAACACACGGTGATTAAATAAATGAATAAATTAATGATCAAGTAACAGGAGAGCAGAGAAATAGTTTAATTTGTATTGATCAAGGAGAACATATGCGCCTTAATCATCTATGGAAGTTCTTAGAGATTTTCAAGAAACTGTTTGACTCTCTACAAGGTGTGGCCTAGAGCCATTTTATTCACATAATAAGAGAAGACAGAGCCCATATATCTGGGACACTTGAGATCATCTGGGTTACGTAGGGCTAGCCCAACTATAAGCACCACATGGCCTTGGATACATTCAAAGCTATGTTGATTTAGGCCTTTCTGTGGAGTTTTGCAGTGTTTTTTCTTCATGTAAGCTCTATGGTCTTGTTGAGTTAATTCCTAGGCATTTTATATTTATTCATTTTGCCTCTGTAATGGTATTTGTGTTCCATTATATTTCCTAATTGCCTCTACATGAAAATGACTGAGTTTTTATATATTAATTTTATGACCTAACTGAACTCACTTACTGTTATAATGATGGTTTCTCGGCTGATTCTCTTGGGTCAATTGTGCTGCCTTGGACGGATGAGAGCCACAATGAGATCCCATCAAAAGCCTCTTTTTAACGATGTAGTAGAAAACATTAATTGTATAGAGTGCCTCAGGGAATAATTTAGGAGCTTCGAGGATGACAACTAATTTCTGGAATAAACTCTTTAAGAAAATACCGAGTTTTACAGCGGCTGAATAAAAGCAAAAAGAAATAGGAAGATGATGAAAACATCTGACTAAATATGCAAAGACAGTAGCACAGGTGGGGAACTTGCTGATTATTAGCTCAGGAGAAACAAGGGGGTGCAAGTAACCTGAACCCTTCCCTCCCTAAAGAGAGCGAGCCTAATAGAAGGCTGCCTCTCCCATTGGCTTAAGTGGGACATTATATCCATTCCATTGGCTCAGGAGAAAATTTATCTTTTGTAGGCCACTGAAAATGTTCCAATTAAAAACGTCCACTTAGCAAGGAAAAAGCAGTAGAAAGCCAAAAGAAAAGCTCTGATATTTGATATACAAATTGACTTGAAATGACAAGTTTATCGAGAAAAAGTATGAAAGAATAGCTAGGAAAATCCTGGAAAACAAAGCAAAAAAGAACTAACAACAAGGTGGGGTGAGGGGAGGAAAGAGCGGCCAGCCCTACCAGACATAACATACTCTAAAACCTCTATAGTTAAAACAATTTGATGCTGACACATGAATAGACCCAATTTTATATGGAAATTTAGGCTATGATAAAGGCAGCATATCACATCACTGGGCAAAAGATAAACCTTTACACGTTGTTGAGAGAATGGCAGAGTAATGTGAAAAAAAGATAATTATGCTCATTACAAATGCCAGGCACCAACATAAGTTCCAAATGGGCCAGACATTTAAATGAAAAAAAAAAAAAACAGTAAAGAAAAACATATGGGTAAATTCTTCTGTTACTTGGGAATAGAGAAGCTTTGCTAACTAACTTGGAATCAAAGTTTGAAGCAATAAGAAAGATGATAAACTCTATTACATAAAATGTTACAGAAGTAAAAAATACAATTAAGTAAAAATACAAATAAAAAAACTAGAAAAATGTTCATCGTATAACAAGCAAAGAGTTACTATCCCTAATTTTCTGTAATCCTCAAATCAATACTCCTGGTGCTTTTGCAATCATTGGCAGACATATGCAGAGTGGAGAAAAATTTGAGTTGTCCAACGTGCCATGTTTTCAGTTGAGGTCAAACAAGGCAATGTTATCTTCTTGTTTCAGATTTTATACTGTGAATAAGTATCCTTTCTCCAGGCTCTTTAGTGCCATGTTTTCAGTATTTTTGAGCTTTTTGAAATGGCCCCCAAGCACAGTGCTGAAATGCTGTTTAGTGTTCATAAGTGTCAGAAGACGGTGATGGGCCTTAGCCAAAATGTATGTCTTAGATAACCTTTGTTCAGGCATGTTATAATGCTGTTGGCCTGGAGTTCAAAGTTACTGAATCAACAATATATATTAAATAATGTATCTTTAAACAGAAACATATAAAACAAGGTTATGTATTGATCAGTTGACAAAAATATGACCAACAATCCAGGCCAACAGTAGAGCTTGAACAAAACAGAACAATGGCTATCATCTCCCTAGGACAAAGGAAGATCTGATTAACCTGATGGCCAATATACCGTAGAGTTGCCCACCAAGAAAATGAGGTGGGAGAGGAGCAGGAGAATTGACATATCCGCCAATTCACAGGCCTGCAAAAGTGTGGCAAAGAGCATATGCCTCCATTTTACAGGTGCGGATAGAGATACCAAGAAGTCAAGGTCTTTGCTCAAGATCAAACTGCAAGACCTTGTTGCTTGACTTCTCTGATCTGTGGATTTCATATTTGTAAAAAGAGTAGAAGAGCACTAGATATACTTGTTGCAAGCCTGAGACAATGCATGCAACAGAGAAAGTGCTCAGTATGAGTCAGCAACTCTTTACCAATAGCAGAAGGCAAGATGATGACATATTTAAATCAGATTTAGAAATTACACTTAGGGGTATAAAATGAACTTTAAGGTTCTTATTTATAATTTACTAGAGGCCTGGTGCACAAATTCATGCACTGGAGGGGTCCAGCTGGCTGCCCGATGGGGGCCATCAGGGGTGGGCCGACTGGGGCAAGAGGCCACAGGCATTCTGGTTGTTCTGCCATTTGGTCAATTTGCATATTACCTTTTATTATATAGGATACCTTCATCTTCCTTAAAAAGGATCTGAGTAAGCTTACTCCTAGATGCACCTTGTACAATGGAATTATTAACATGTCAAAGTACCTTAATGACATCAGAAAGAGAGACTCAAAGTTATGTGGAGAAAAGGGAGGATTAATTTTACTGTCAGATGCAATGGGACAATACATTTCCCTTAGAGCTTCCTGAAAATAAAGGCAAAAAGAATAGCTAGCATCATTTTTTTTTTCTGGCTGCATACACAGAAGTACATTTTTTAAAAATTTTGTTAGAAAAATAAAACTTTTCTGCCCCTAAATCTGAGAAAAGATCATTAGACAGATCATCTTTTGATAAGCATTAGCATCCTTAATAACAGTTTTATAGAGTATAAACAGAATATTCTTATCACATAGCTGTTCCTTATCAACCCACAATGCAAGCTAAGGTCATTGTGTTAAGTGGTAATTCAGGGAAAGCATCTTAGTAAGTAGCAGGAGCATCATGCTGTAGGGGAAAGAATCAGGTAGGTTTGCCACTAAGTAGCTTTGCTATGTGACCTTAGGTGAGTTAGTTAACTTCTCTGAGTCTCAAGTTTCTCATTTGTAAATGGAGCTGATACCGACCTAAATCACAGAATTGCTGAGAGAATTAAATAAAGTACCTACTGTGTGCCTGGCACATTATATGCATCTCTCCCTTTCTCCTGAGCTAATGGTGTACAAATATGCTATTTTTGGTCATTTGTGGATAAAGAGAACTGGGAGAACAGAAGGAACACACTGATATTCAGCAGGTCCTTCCAGGGCTGGAGCGTCGGGAGTGTTGGTTCACTTCACGAAGGCAAATGTGAAGGTTTCTCAGGCTCACTTATACCCTAAGTTACAAACAGAAGCACATGCACATAGGGCTGGGTTTGGGTTGTAATGGAGTGTTTAGTCAAATTCTTTTGATACAGATGTGTTGCCTTTTAAACAAAGGAATATCCTTCAGTTCCATACAGACATAGATGTTCTCTCTTATTTTTTCTTGAAACTTATGGCTCTTCTAGCCTATCTTCCAAATTTCCTCACTTTTGTGCAAGATATATTTCACTTTCCTTTGAACTGGTGATCAACAGTGTGAACACAATTACAGTGACTGCCACTGTGTCAGGTCTGGGAGTCCTGGGACGATGGTGAACAAGAAAGAATAAGGAAATAGTGGGTTGTTTTTTTTTTTAAGTCCAGCCAACTGTCAGCAGCAACATGGGTATTGGTTTGTTTTGTTTTTCTTAAACAAACTGAAAATCCTCTCAAAAATAGTTTCTCTAAATTTTCCAGAGAAGCCAAACATAGAATCTTTCTATTTTAAAATACTAGTAATGAGTTCATGCAGGCCAAGACTACAAGCCAAAAGAAATAGGGCTGAAGAAAAAAAAGAAAGAAATAGGGCTGCACAATTTCTGGTGTATAAGGCTTTCCTGGTGCAGAACCTGCATGAGCACTTTTCTTGCAAACTGAGTAGAGTGTCCGTCTATGGACAGAAACACTGATGGAGGAAGAAGGTCAGATCCACCCTCTACCCGGGCTTCTTTCGGCCAGTCTTCCAGCAGCCTAGGTTCCAGGCTCTCACTCAGTAAACTTTTAAAACAGGGGTGGGGAACCTTTATAACATGATTTGCAGGCCATACAAAATTATCAGCTTAAAAATCAGCCTGCTATATTTGGTCAAACATTTAATTAACTCATCCCTAATGCCTGGGCAGGGCCAGACCAAATGATTTCATGAGCCTTATATGGCCCGCGGGCCAGACGTTACCCATCCCTGTTTTTTAAATTAATTAATTAATTAATTATTTTTTAAATTGATTTATGAAAGGGAGAGGGAGAGATAGGAACATCAATGATGAGAAAGAATCATTGATCAGCTGCCTCCTGCATGCCCCCTCCTGGAGATCAAGCCCGCAACCCAGGCATGTGTCCTGTCTAGGAATCAAACGGTGACCTCCTGGTTCATAGGTCCACACTCAACCAACAGAGCCCTCAGTAGAATGCCTTTCCTCTCTTCCCCTTAATATTTACTTCTCTGAAAAATGAAATATTGGAGGTTAGGTTGTCAAATCCACTGATATACTGAATTCCAAACAAAAGGGCAAAAATTGTCCATCTCATGCAAAGGAGAAGCCTACAAAGGGAATCAATTATAAGCAGATCTCACCTTATTGCGCTTTGCTTTACTGTGCTTCACAAATGTATTTTACAATGGAAGACAAGACCCATCCTCCACCCCCCCACCCCCCCGCAGCAAGAAGATTATGATTCACTTTACTGGGATACTCACTTCATTGCGGTGGTCTGGAATGGAATCCACAGTATCTCTGAAGTAAGACTGTCATGTGGATTGTGCTTGGAGGACTGAAGTAATTGCCTCATTATTCCTCCGGACCGGCTGGAGTTTATTTGCATTTGTTGGGGGAGGGTGTTATGCTGTCCACAGTCACTGAAGTTAGCAAAGGGGTAAAACTAGATGGGGAGCTTGAGGCTTATCAGAACGATACAGACCTCCCTGTTCTGGCATAACGGTGTATTAAGACAATTTATCTCATTTCAGGAGACAGAAAGGTTCTAGTGCAAGATGAAGAATACATACCACACTTGCCCTTTTATGGTTTTGCTATTAAAGACAGAGCATTGAGGTCAGGGAATGAAATGATACTGTAGCAATGCCAAATACTAAAGGAGCATGTTCTATCATTTTGACTGCACTGCTTATGAAAAAGATTATTTCTTGTCCACAGCAAACTCATTTTTCTTTTCTTTTGCAGTGCCTGAAAAACGTCCTCAGAAATTGAATTTGGGGATCTAAAAATATGTGTATTTCCTTTGGGCAGCACACATCTCTTCTGAAAAAATGTGCCAAGTTTATACAATGGAAGGGGAGGCAAGGCCATTGGATATAGGCAAAACTCTTATCGGAATGTTTTACATGTAGAAATAACATATGAACCCACACACATGCTTTTAACATGCAACATATTTCAGTATGTGAAGTTATTCACAATATCAAAGTCACTGCTAAATTTTATATTTTGTCCTCAGACTCTTTTTTCCCTTTCCCTTCCAATCCACATAAGGGTTTAGATCATTCGTGAGCTGTATGAAGACAGATTTAATCTGTGGTTCCGATTTAATCTTTCAAATCATGAATGTAATTTATGTCAAGCAATTCCATGGGACAGGTAAAATCTGTTGAATGTACAGCTTGAATAAAAATTACAATGAAATAAAAAAATATGTGGGCAAGGGTAGGGTGGGTCAATATGAAATAGGTGCAGAATATAGATGAAAGCCATTTGACTTCAACTGTGAGGACCTTAAATGACTCATTTAACTCATTCTACCTTGCTCTGATAACTGGAAGGATTAGAAGAAATATCCAGAAGTACCAAGATTGGTGTTCCCCAAACCAGCTGATGGTCAGAATCTATTTTTAAAATAGACTTCTAGGTCTTGTTCTTAGGAATCCTAATACTCACATTCTTAGATGGGGCATTTTCAAAAGGCGCCCAAGATGGCTCTCATGATAAGCCAGGATGGAAACCAAGAACCTAATCTAGCAGTTCTTAACTCTGAGTGCACATTAGCACCCTGGAGGAACATACTAGAACAGACTTCCTGAGGGACCGGGGGACACTCCCAGGGGATCCTTGCCCCGGCCTAAGAGAGAACAAGAGTCACAGTGAAGCCAGTCCCTCTGGTTCTCACTCCTGAAACTGGCAGTTTTAAGAGAGACAGAGGAAGTGGGATGATAAATGAAACCACACTTGCAAGTTATATTCTAAACAGAAAATGAGTGATTCAAAATTTCTTAAATATTTAGATCCATAGTCTCTCATGTAACATGGGCTCTTTGTGATCTTTTACCCAATCTCTCTTTGGTACATCTCTCACTTGCCCCTGCGCTTGCTTCAGAGGGACGTCCAAGATCAAGCAGACACTGAGAGGGAGGAGCCTGAGGCTCAGTGAAGGGAAGAGGGCGTGGGAGCCACATGCAGACTGGGAACCTGGCATAAAGCTGAAACCACTTCAACCTCTAAATCGCTGGTTCCCAAGGTAGAGTGATGTTCCTTGTCCTGAAGACTGCATTAGAGGGGAGCACAGTGAGCAAATTCTCAGTGGTAGCAGGGGGCGAGGCCAAAGAGGAGGGTCCCTTTTCCCATTGGTGACCACAGCCAACAGCACAGAGAGAAGCAGGGCAGGGAGATGGAGCACAAGGAGCAGGGAGCCTGAACATTCATTTCTTTGGAAAAAATTGAGTGTCAGTCGCAGGGGCTGGGAATATATGCAAATGGGACATGATCCTTACCCTTAAGGAGTTTGCAATTCAGCAGAGGGAGAGAACATCATGTCAAAAACCATTCACTGGCCAGTTTTGTCCTTACCAGCTGTATTAGACACATTATTACATTACATTATAGCAAATTATAACAAATTAGAGAATATATTACCCTTCTTGAGTCAGTACCCTACCTGTATAACAGGCATCACACCTACACTGCAAGGTTGTTTTTTTGTGTGTGTTGTTTTGTTAAAAATATTTTTTTAATGGATTTTAGAGAGGAAGGGAGAAGGAGAGATAGAAACATCAATGAGAGAGAATCACTGATTGGCTGCCTCATGCAAACCCCCTACTGGGCAACACAGGCATGTGCCCTGACTGGAATCAAACTGTGACCTCCTGGTTCATAGGTTAATACTCAACCACTGAGCCACACAGGCCGGGCTGTTTTGAGCATGAAATGACATTGAGCAGAGGAAGAAAAAATTTTGTTTCCTGGATAGTAGTGCAAGGTTTTTGAAGGAGACAGAATCTCAGCTAAATGCTCAAGGTTAAGACGGATTTTGGGAGGAAAAGGGTAAAGGTAGAAAGGTGCCATGGTGCCGAATGAATACAGTGAGGCAGGAGTTTGAGGATGAGTACATTAAACAACAGATCTACCTCTAGCCTCTTTAAAACCCCTGACCAATGCAATTTTGGATATAATGTGACTGGCTCTCCAGCATCTCAAACAAGGCTGGGCCAATGTTTTCATCTTCTGGGGAAGGGAAGGATATATGGAGGGTCCTGAGGACAAGGCTGACAGGGAAGCAGCAGGCAGTGGTTGGGAAGCAGAGAGATGGAGGCTGGGTTCCCACGGTTCAATCTTTCCAGATCAGAACAACAAAATAAATGCCCACTAATCATAAGATAGCTGGGATGTCACTGTCCTTGAAGTCACTGATAGCTACCAGACCCAAAGTCATGTCCACTGATATTTACACAGCATCAGACAGCCACCAGTAGGTGGTGCCTAACCCAAGTTAGCACTTGATAGATCTGGATCGCACAGTTGGATCCTCTGATCTCTAGGCTAGCTAGCTACGTAGGCTCACTCTCATCATGTCAATGACATCACAATAATGTAAGTACATGGTTTACACCAGTGGTTCTCAACATGTGGTCCTCAGACCACCAACCACCCAGGAACTTGTTAGAGATGCAAATTACCAGACTCCACCCTAGACTCAGTGAATCAGAAACTCGGGGTGGGACTAGCAATCTGTACATAAGTCCTCCAGGGTGCCAAAATACTAGATTTTGAGAAACCCTGCTTTGTACAAGTGAATTTCTGAACCCATTTAATATGTTATGGCAGAATTTTACAAATGTTATCTCGGATAAATCATTTTCATCTTCAAAGGACCAATAAATGAGGAAAGAGGGAGTTGGGGGCAGAAAGACCCATCACCAAGGTCTCTTCCAACTGTAATTTACTATAATTCATTGATTCCCAATAGGGAAAATGTTTACAGTTCATTAGTGCAAACAGATTGTTGGTGTTAGCATTCCTAGCTATTATTGAGAGCTTAGTAAGGTATATCTGAATTTTAATGGCTAATTTAGAAATACAACACAGCTCCATTATTCAACTTTTTAGACTAGTAATATTAATGCTGTATGAGTAACCCCATATGGGGAGGGTGTATTGAAAAATGGACTATGTGATAGGAAAACCAACAAAATAATTGCAATGCATGTCTTGTTTCTGCTGTGGTTTTACACAACCAGTAAGAACTAGACCTTTCACTGAATTAAAATTTTAAACACAGGCAGCCAGAGTTGACTTGAATGATTAAATCCTAGAACAACTACTTTCAAATAAACCTCTCATGCAGAACCTAAAAGACCTAACAATGACAGCCAAAGGTAAACCAAACATGTAAGCCATTTGTACCTTGCAAATCAACCCAAATCATAAGTCTAAAGTTCAGAGGTCTAAGAATTGAAGAAAACTGAGCAGTACTTCCAAAATGTCAAACTGGGGATGAGCCAGGATCTCAGAAAACAATTAGCCACATGTGTTCCAGTGCTCTCCATCATCAAGCTCTTGATACACACTGACATTTGGATGAGGCCTTCTAAATGAAAATGTGAGTCTGAAAAGGCAGAAATGTTGTTTTATACAAAGACAGCGTAAGTACAAAGCTTACTATTTTTATTTAATGAAGGGTTAAAGATGACTAAATAAACATTTCAAGTTGAAAGTTAAATTAAAATTTATTAACATTTAACTTAATTATATGAATGTACTTGCTGATTCTAACATAATTTATTTATATAAGCAAAAATGTATGAAACAAAATATGCAAATTAGTTATATAATAGCAATGTAATCAATTTTCAAAAATCATTCAAAGCTTTTTCTCTAAAAAATAAAACATTTGAGAAAACAAATTTATTACATATTATTTTTAGTAAACTTAACTTTTAACTTTGCCTGATGGAAGTATATAATTTTTAACTTAGCTATCTGCTAGATATTGTTGATATTTTTCTTTTATTTATAAAATTAATGATGAATAACTTGTATAGAACAGTAAACTGTAAACTACTTTTATTTAATTCTGAAGGCCCAAATCACAAAAGCACTGACAATCAGCCACAAGCAACATTCACAAAGTATCCAATAGGCACACACCAGCTACCTCTCAAGAGATTACTCTGAGATTGAGGAGCTGATTGACAGAAAGTCCTCCAATTACAATCTCACCAATTTCTCATAGTTTTGTAGCACTGCATATATTTTGTGTATCTTCCATGAACCCAGTGTCAATGCTGCTTGTATGCTACCCAAGAAAACACAGTAAGATTAGTTAAATGCTGAGGAATAAGACTCTGTTAGAAAGGATTGCGTTTTGGAGGGCCACAAACTATTGCAATATTTAAGACTCCAGCTGCTTTACCTCTCTTCCTTCCTAAGAACCAATTTCCATTTCTTTGGGGCAAAATTGCCCTGGTTAGGAATACACAATTCAAAAGATATGTAGCAAAAAGTATTTCAGTATCTTGCTACATGACACAGAGTAGAAGTACATCTATGGAGATGTTTTCAAGTCTATGTGAACTTTGTCACAATGGACTGCATCCTTGTGCATGGAGGCCTACGTTCTATCTGTAGATATAAAACAGACTCTAAGCTTCCCCTTGCCTGGTTCATTTCCCCTCACTCCACATTCTTCTCAGTTCATTACTATGTCTCCTCTTTATTTATTTTGGATATTAACCCCTTATCGGATGTCTCATTGGCAAATATGTTCTCCCAAACAGTGGGATTCATTTTCTTGATGGTCTCTGAGTATTTCAAGCAGCCAACACAGTGCCCGCACAGCACAGGTGATTAGTAAAAGTCAAATCTCCTCTCATCCCCAGACTCGTCCTTGCTTCTTTATTGCAGATATCTGGCTGATCAGACTTGCTGCCACCTTAAGGTTTTAAAACAGATGGCAGGACATTTCTGCATAGCACAGCTTCTAGAGAAGCTCAGTTTTTTAGACCATGAGGTCAGGTGTCCCTTACAGGACTGGCTACACTGTCTTAAGAAGCTTAATGAAAGCAGAAGGAGACGTTAGGAAAAGAAGGTAATAATGTCCAACAGATTAACTGGATTAGCTCCATTTGGGGGAGGGGGCGTCTTGCAATATTCTGGGATGTTAAGCAAATCAAATTTCCTATTCTTCTACTCATGAGATACCCCTGGAATTAAAAAAGAGAGAGAGAGATCATTGTTCCTGTGTAATAAAATGACGTCTTACATGCTTTAAGTGTCACTTCTTGCCCTGATGTAAATAAAATCAGGGTTGACATATTAAAAGTCCTGAAGGCCTTCAGCCTGGACATTAGCCCTCTGGCCCAGCTCAGCTAAAGGGCACACTCACACTCACAAATCTGCAATCTTTCAAGCTAAAGAAAAAATAATTTGTCATGCGATATCAAGTTAAAAGTTGAGATCACTGTTGCCATGGAGATGGGATTTTTCTTGCAATGCTGGCCTCTTGCTGGTAGCTAAAGCCAGTATTATAATCAATAAGAAAGCAGTACTTCATTTTCCACAGCCGTCTTGAAGATAGAATTCTAAGAAAAAGCATATAGAACCATATTTGATGGGCCCTAAATGTCTGTGGGTAGAAATTTCCCCTGTGAAATATTAGCATGCCCAATAAAATGCCAATCTATGCCTTCACCATGCTTTGCTAAAGGACTCACTAAAAGTTGAAGCATATATGCCAATCCCTGATTCTTATCAGTTCCTTGTCAGTGTTTCTCTCTTTTGGCCCCATCTAAGAAGTCCTTCATATGTTAGAATTCCTTCTTAATCAAGAATCAACTTGAGTTGAGAATTCCTTAGACCCTGAATTTTGGAATAAGGTTAAAGAGCATAAACAAAACTCTCTAGAACACTGTATCTCAAATTGTGCCAAGTAATCTTCTGTTACTAGATATCTTGGTGACACTTTAGTCCTTCATCATTTTAGCTGAAATCTCTCTGGCTTTGTTTTTCTTTTGATCATTTGGTCTCTTGAAGCCCTGTAATTTTCTCTTCTTCCCTACAGAGAAGCAGCGTGGTAGAGAGAAAAAGACCATTTAAAGCTTTCCCCAATATAATAGATAAATAAATGAGCTCTCCTCTTACTTCCCATGTGTATTTTTTGAATAGTCAGCATCCACTCCCTGTGGAATTCCACTTTGAAAATATGGTGATTTAAGCAGGGTCTGTATTAATACACATTTACCTCTGACAGTAGAAACGACCTCCTCTATGGGTAAAGGACATCTCCTTTCAGAGAAAAGCAAATGGAATAAAGAGGGAGCCAATGCATATATGCCTAACTGCTAGAGAAGTCAAATTAAATGCCTGGTATCATCACAGGAAGACTACCCTAGGACTAGGACTGTGCGCACAGACAGGTATGGGTGGGTAGCAAGAGAAAGGGAAACCAAGGCAGAGTCAAAACAATGGATTCACCAAACTCATTTCTTCCGTCTACAGGTCACAGAGATGAATTACTTTTCCAAGGTTCCCCTGAAGTTAGGTGCAGCCATGTGACTGAGTTTTGGTTAATGGCCTGGATATAGACCCACCCATCTCTATCCTGTAGGATCCTCCGCTCTCTTTCTCACATCCCTTCATCCCTTTCTGTAAGATACAGAGAAGCAGGTAGAGGGATGAATCTGAGAAGATAGCAGACTCACATTATAGAGGAATTCTAGGTCCCTAAGTGACCATATGGAACAGCACCCTCTCCCATCTCACCTCCCACCAATCTACATTGAATCAGGATGTGAGTAATCAATAAATTAATGTCAAATCACTGAGATTTTGACATTTTGTTGAAACAACTAGCATTACCTATCCTGACTAAAGAAAGAAAGCTAAATGGACCCTGAAATATTATTCTTCTATATGCTCAGCTCACCTTAAGGATTAAAGAGCCAGTGTCTTGAATTAATCCTATATAAAGCCTAATATGCAAACTGTCCCCTCGGGAGGTTGACCGCTTGCTATGACATGCGCTGACCACCAGGGGAACATGGCAGGCAACGCAGCGCTGGCAGCAGGCAGCAGTGGAGGTGCTGCCGCCCCAATGGGCCTCGAGCTGGGGCCCGATCCACACAAGCCACCCCAAGGGACCCCACCCATGCACAAATTCGTGCACCGGGCCTCTAGTCTTAAATAATTTACATTAGGATTTTGAGGCAACTCTTGGTAGATGGACAGATACTATTTATGGAGGCTCTGAGCTTAAAGGCCAAGAAACAACAATATTCTTAATAGTTAGTGCAAACTTGGAATTGACAGCCAAAAACAAATAGAAATTCTCCCCATTCATTCTCCAAACCTTCTGTACCTCTGAAAAGGGGAATGGAATAAATAGAAGTGCCTCTAAAAGCTGGAACACACAAATGCCATTTCAGGGTTGGAGCGGGGGGAGGTAAGGACACTCGAAGGAGGAAGGACCATCTGTAACAGCCAATCTCTTTCAAATTATTCACCCATCGTTTATACAGAGATTATCCTCCGACCACACCACTTTTCATTTTGCAAATGTGTGGTGCGCAGACTTTCCTGGTTCAATGGGAAAGGTTTCCAAGAAAATTAAATGTCAAGGCTGCCTGGCTTATTGGTTTTGTTCTGTATAAATTCCCTTTTTAATTCAGCTTTGAATGATTACATTCCTCATTGTCAATGTGACGAATTAGCTTCAATCTTAATGGGGTATGAGAATCGAGAAAGGAGGCGAAGACTAGCTCTGGTTCTCACCTTAGCAGGTTAGAAACAGACATATGTTTCAACGACGGCCTGTATTGGCTCCGAGGAAGAAGTGGCACATGAGGTATATTTTTCAAAAGTGCGTGATTATTTGTTGCTGTGTTTTTCTTTCTCCAGAGCTGGTGCCCTGATGTGCATAAAGCTTAAAGGGGAGTTGGCAGGACCCTGCCCTGAATGTGGAAAGGAAACTGCTGGGAAACTTGCTGTCCTGTTAGTTCCCACTCAATCTTACTACTTACCTTGGGACACTCGGCCTAGAATTCCTCCTCCAGCTCTCAACCTGCAATAGCTCTGTGCACCACCATGCCATTTTATAACTCCCAACAAGGAGTTGGTACTGGTGGGGTGATGGTGAAGACTGGGTTTAGCTGGGACAGTAAGGAATACATTACAAGCTGGGTGTAGGTGTGTGGACCCCATATTTAGTAAAAAAATATTTTAATCTTCTTTTAACCCACCCTCTCAGTCTCCATATTTTAAATTATAAAACAAACATTAAGAGAACAGTCTTTATACATATGTGACTCACATTATCCCAGGCTCTCAGAGATACATGTTAGTCTATGTTGTCTGCATGTGCAGGGCACACATAAGCAGCTGATCTCCAAAAGTGAAGAAGATTAAGAGGTATAGACATCAATTATAAAATAAGTGAGCCATGGGATGTAATGTACAGCATAGAGAATATAGTCAATAATACTGTCATAAATATGTATGGTGTCAAGATGGTTACGAGACTTATTGTCGTGACCACTTTGTAAGGTATATAAATGTTGAATCACTAATGTTGTACACCTGAAACTCATATAATGTGTGTCAACTATAATTTAAAAAGAAACAAAACTCCCATTAGGTAAAAGAATGTTATAACTATAAAATGCTTCAAAAACTTAGTGCTTTGAGAAGACAGCCCAGAGAGCTTAACTGACTTGCCCAAGGTCTGGTACTCTGATATGAACAACTGATTTGATATGATCTCTCTCTCTCTACACACACACACACACACCACATGGAGAGAGAGGGGAAATGATATAGTAATTTGCATGTTAAATCCTCAGATGTCTTGAAGCAATATGATGCTATTTAAAATATTATATCAAAGCATGCATCACCCAGCAAAATTGTTCTTAAAGACTTGAAACCTAGGATTAGAGAAGCTTCTGCCAAGGTTTCATTAAAAGGAAATTTGGATTGGGAAGACTTATTTCCTTATGTGCTCTTTCCAGGGATAACAGCACAAATCAATGGAGGACACAATTCCCACAGGTTTGACACAAGATGCTCTCAACTAATATTTCTGTATCTAGTTACAAATAGGGCAGGCTAAGTTTTAAACTGAGCTTTGATGTCTACACCTTTTTAAATAGTAAAAATGGGCTCTAGCACACTGGTTGCTGCTATGCCTTTACATGCCATGGCTTTGCATGTGTGGTTCAGAGCTGGGACAGTAAGGATAAATTATGAGCTGTGTTTACAGTAGGAACAGAACAGCAGTATCAGTTCAAGTGATGTGAGGGAAGTTAACCAACTCCTACCTCCAATGATTTGGAAGTATGATTTAGAAATGTGCCCCAAATGGATCACAAATAGTAACTAACAGCTGAAACTCTTAAGAGTTCCTAATGAAGTGATCAGTGTTGGCTCTAGAAAAAATGACACCCAAATAAAACCAAAAAAGTGGGTTATTCCTCTTGATCCTCCAGACTGAGAAGGCTGTCAACACTGTTTTAGGGACTACATCCGCTGACAGATTGGAACGGTTCGCAATTCATTTGCCAAAAGCAGTGGAGATGCGCTCTTTATTGGGTGAGAGTTTCCCCATAGCTGGAGAAGTCAATGAGCACTCATGGAAGTTCTGCCCCTGACCCATGGTAAGGAGTTAACCTGTAGGATCTCTGGCTTTCAGACAAGAAGGGGAACACACACACACATAGGAGTGGAACATCAAAGAAGAGTTTACCAGTTCTCCCTTCAACCGACTCTACTGTAGGCTCAGGGGGCCATAGGTTGCTGGGATTAGGCTACTGCATAAGTAAACAGTGCCTGGGCATGAAACGGGAGAAGCTGGTATGGCACTGGGCATGGTACAGTTAATGAGGAACACCTGTGAAGAGTGGCAGAAGTGCAGGTAGGGTAAAGGGCAGAGGGAAATATGATAGTTAAATATGTCCATTCAATGGAGAAACAACTGTTTGGAGCTTAGGCCTCCCGTTAGAAAGTTACTTTTCCAAACAAAAGTAGCATAAAACATAGCCTCCTATTTAGTCTATAGTCAGAGCAAAGAGGCCATTGCATTGAGAGAGGATGCAGATTAGAGAGATATAGACAGAGACAGAGCAACAAAGCCAGGCCAGGCCTGGATTCAGGGGTAGAGCAGGCAGCTGTGATTCTGGAGAATTGGGGGCAGGAAGCAAACTTCCTTACACATACAGCATGAAGATCAAATTTTAAAAGACCTCTGAGGAGGTGTGTAAGCAGAAACTAGGATAAACTCTATATAAGAGGAAAGCCCTTACTGGTTTACCCCATAGAATCAGAAATATCACGAAAAAGAGTCAGCAGAAAAATCCGTGTTCCACTGAATATCCTTTTAGAAATTAGCAATGAACATTTATGGTTTAATTAATTTATTGCAGGGTGTATGAAGAAGGGTTTCAAAGTTTAACCCACAGTGCGTGCAACTTAGAAGTGCAGGGGAAAATGCAATTTAGAAAATGTAACTGAGCCGGCCTTCCTTGTGAGCCCTCATCTGCTGCTGGAGACAAAACATTACACTAGACACACTCTTAACCAGTCTCCATGTAACCAACCGACAGCAGCCTCCGTTCCTTCTCCACTTCATGCTGACCAATTCCCTCGGAACACTCAGAACTGTAGGGAACAGGTTTTCCTCTGAGGTGTGTCTTTGTTGTCTGCTTTCAAGAGTCAGTTGTGTCCCCAAATCTATGCGTTATTTCAGCTATGTAATGTAATTAAATAGAATGCAAAATGAGAAAAAAATAATATGAAGAGAGAGTTGTCTATGTGAAAACTAAATCAAATGCTTTGAATAGACTTAATTAAGGCAAGCTTTCTTTAACAATGCTTTCAATTACATGTCATGGCAACTGTAGGACATTTTTTTTTAAACTGTAAAAAAATCTAAGATTCTACGTTCAAATTTCTTTGCAAGTGTCTTAAAGAGTTATTGATCTGGTAATGAAAATACCACTGAAAACTGTAGATGAAGCATTATGGAGGAGATTTATGCCAGAAATAAGAAGAACTCTAATTGGAAGACCCATATGCAAAGCAAAGGTCTTGGCCCTGCATTAAAAGACTGCTGCATGAATATACATTTACATTAAATTAAAACCAAATGTTTAAGATATGTTCATAAATAACTATTTATGATTCTATTTTTAACTACTTTGAAAAAAAATCAGTTCAGATCATATCTGATGTAATACCTTCTAGTGTAACTAAATGTCCAATCCAGCTTAAATGTTAGTTCAATACAGTCATTTAAACAGTCCCTTAGACAACATTCAGATTTCCTGACAGCTTCCCCTCTTCCTACAATGGCATCCTGGCCCTCCTAGTGTCTGGTGGGACGCGGCAGTCATTAGACATTGTGCCAGCCCTTTCCTATGCACTGCCTGGCACCCACTGGTCTGCATTAATGCCCCTTGTTTGCTGTCACCATGGGCTTTTCTGGCCTCTGATGGTAAAGTACCAGCCTGGCCCCTTCTTTCATTTCTAGCAATGCTCCCAGGTAGGTCTGTCCAACTCCCTTTGCTGTTCAGCGCTCCCTCAGCTCTGTCTGAAGACCCCAGAGTGTGCCCCAATAGCATTCAGGCCCCAACCCAATGGTCATCCCCAACATCTGTTTTGGTGCTTCTGCTTCTCACCTTAGCATCCTTGCTGTGTGGTCACTGAGCTGCTCCATACTGACCTGAAGGGACTCTCCCTATTCCCAGTCCCAACAGGAGCACAGGGAGAGAATCCTGTTCCCACGGTGCTTCCCACAATTCCTCAGTCTCCCAACCCCAAAGCTCAGAGAGAACTCTGGAGATGCCCCTCTTGTGCCCACTCTGTCTCCCTCCCTCTTTCCATTCTCCTCCTTCCCATCTTTACCCAGGACAGAGGCAGACCACCTTTTATTTCCTTTACACCTTCTTCATGTTGCAGAAGAACCTGTGAGCTAGGCCCTCCAGGTAGCCTTATCTATACCTCAGGAGAAGATAAAGGAATTTAACAGGGCTTCTCAATCCTCGATACCCCCTTTCAAGCCCACCATCATGCCAGTCTCCTACACAGCAGCCATAAGTTCACTGTGCCTTAACAATGAGGTGCTGCAATGAGACAAGACTTTAAGGGGAGGAGGGAAAGATGTATTGGCTTCATATCTTTGAAAACATATATTTATTTGTGTTTGTTTGTTTTTATATATTTTTTATTGATTTTAGAGAGGGAGAGGGAGATAGAATCATCAATGATAAGAGAGAATCATTGATTGACTGCCTCATGCATGCCCCTACTGGGATCGAGCCTGCAATCTGGGCATGTGCCCTTGACCAGAATCGAACTTGGGACCCTTCAGTCCTCAGGCCAATGCTCTATCCACTGAGCCAAATTGGCTAGGGCTATTTTTATTTAATATATTTACTTATTTATCATTCCAGAGTGAGTGGTCAAACATTACCAACTAGTTCTATAAAGTCTCCCCTACCTCCAGCCAAAGATTAACACCTGCTGTTGCTATATATAGATGTCTGGACTAGACAGTACAATGAGGATGCCAGTGCCAGAGAGGACAAAACTGAGTCCAGGGCATCTCTACAAAAAAGCCATCTAATGAAGACAGATGTTGTCTGGGTGCGAGGACACATATCTTCCCTGGACTCCAGGAGGCATCACTGAAAGGACAGGTGTATTCGGCACACTTCCAGTTGGGCTCTATGCTCCTGGCACAGGGAAGGATGCGGTTTGCTGGCTGGGGCAGTTCCTCCAGCACAGACAGGCAAATAAAAGCATAGGGCCTTGTGTTTAAGGCTACAAGACTATTTAAACATGGAAAGAAAATGCCTCACTATGAATTCTCAAACAAGCAGACAGAAAAACCACAGCATGCCCACAGTATGCCACCACTGGATGACCCTGGGATCCCTAGGATTCCCCTCTCAAGGTCTGCTAATGCATAAATGTGTCCAGTGATAAAGCCATACTGGAATCGCAGGCAGTTCCCTTCAAAGGGTGATCCCAAGCAGGTCTTTTTAAAGAGCCCATTCACTTTTAATTAAGCTCACAGGGAAGAAATCAAACCTATGCTTTTCCCTAGATAAAAGCAAAATTTAATCTTTTATATTTCCAGGACTATTAGTCCTGAAGAACAAGTTAATCTTCCCTACCCTCTATGCAGCCTGATTACTCAATCGAGGAAGGACTCTGCTTCCATTGAGACTGAAAGGAAAGGGCAGCAGTCCAGTACATGCAGAAAGGATTGGATCTGGACACATCTGACAAATAAATGGCAGGCCGGTGGCAGAATAAGCCAGGTGAGGTTGTCTAGACCGGGGTGAGATCTACTAGGTGAGATACTAGGTTGGGAAGATCTGGGGATCTGAGGTAAAGACTATTGCCACAGGTTCATTGTGGCTAAAGCTGTCTTTGACTCAATGCTCTGGGCAAAAATACTTGTGAATATTTAGATTCTGTGTCAATATCAATCAGGTCCAAGTTTTCAGGACCTAAAGTATAAAAACTGAAGTTTAATTTTGATCACTGTCAAACTACTTGATAGCAGACATTCCCTAGAGTGGACTCAGAACTGCTTTGAGTTGACTAGCCAGTTAATCTCTATTCCAGTTATCAAAGTCCAAGATTAGTATGGTGATAATGAATAATCTCCCGCTCCCCTGTCTGACTGAAATTTGTGCTTCTGAATTTAGTCTGCTGAAAGCTTAATATTCTTGGAGCAAAATCACTCCTTGAAAATCTTTATATGTTCCACTTAAGTGTGCACGAATTAAATGCTACACTTAAATTTGCAAATGGGTCTCTTCATAAGAGGATAATCTCTGAGACCAGGCTGTGGGAAGGGCAATTTTAGTGATGGAGAAGTAACCCTAAGCGTTAGTTATTTGGCAACAATGCAGATTTTGCCAGGGGACAGAACTAAGGAAGGAAGCTGTCAACTAGAGTGAAATTAAACACACACCTTTTCCAAACTCAGAGCAGCCATAAGGAACAATGCAGATCCAATGTTACTAAAAGAAGAAGGGTTCTCCCTTTGCTTATGATAAAGAAATATGGAGTGAAGAGGACCAGCTAAGGCCACTAGGGCTCTTTTCTGGGATAGAATAACTAATTGCAGCTGAGACTCCTCTTAAGCCTTTACTGACCCTTGGCACCATCAACATCCTACAGTTGTCTAGTATCCTGTGTCAATACTAGACTGAAGATAACTTTCAAGCATGCACTTTATCTAATACAGATTGTCTTTATCAGAAAACAATTGGAAAATTGTTTTCAGAATCTATGGAATCTTGTCATCTATGCCAAGTAAATGCCTCTGAATAAAGAGTAAATTTAATGTTTTTTTTGAGTGCATTGTTTTTGGGGGGATGGAACTGCCCAATAGTACCATACAACATTCTTTATTTCACACAGGACATTCATAGCACAATTAAAATGAAAGTAATTATAAAATATTCTATTTCAGGGCTTCATTTTATTTTCTTTGTTCGCCAAATGATGCTCTTTGGAAGTACCTACAGTAGCTGGTTGTCTAATTCTATCAGATCCTCATTTGTTAATGCCACTCATGTGATCCAAGCAGTTCTGCAATATTATTGCCAACAATTTCATGAATTCTAACCCTGTAAACAGCAAATGTTTAATAATTTTTATGACGAGAAGCTGGAAAAAGTAAGGTGTAAAAGCAGGATTCTGGGACCAGATGGCCCAGAGTCCAATCTTACTTCTAACATTTCTAAGCCACATGCTCTTGGAAAATTACTGAACTCTCTGTACCTCAGTTTCCTCACCTGTAAAGTGGGAAAATGGGGCTAATTGCATCATACAGCATTGTTGTGAGGGTTAAATGCAAGCACTTAGAGCACTGCCTGGCATACAGTAAACACTATGTAGGTGTTGATTATTGTCATCGTTGTCATCATCATCATCATTATCATCAAAGTCAGTAGAGCATCTTTAGCAGAAGATTCCAAGTTTGCCTAAGTCATGGAAACTTTTGACACCCAAGTGGTAAATGAGACACTAAATTAGGTAAGTGAGAAAACTAATTTCTCTATCAGGAAATTGTATCTAGCCATTTGGTTTTCTTTACACTATTCTGATGTTGAGGCCTCAAAAACAGGATAATTAGTGATTTATGCTTGGCTCACTTTAAGAGTTAAACTTTTTCAGAAAAAGTATAACTGAAAGGAGTTCCTTTGTAACTATCACTAAATGAGCATCTATTTAATCAAATTCCATGCTATTCTTCTTGTGCCCCTATGCAGTGCTTATCAATCTCATCACAGAAGAACATCTAACAGAAAATTAGAGTGAATACATTACCCCTACCCCACCCCAATCCCACTTTCTGGGTATAGTGGAAAGTGGCCTCTTTATGCAAGAAATTTCCTCGAAATCTCTAGTTTTGTCTTTAAACACCATGCACACTTAGTTTTATATTTCATGGCACATATCACTTCAATATAAAAATAATTTTTAAATTATTGATCATTAATAAGTTTACATTATTTCCCCCCCAACATCCTCAAGTAAAACTGTTACACTCTAAAAGCACATCACATTTATCTGTTCAAAGCTTTGCTAACTTCCTTCATGTACCTAGTAAGTGTGTACAAATTATAAGTGAAGGCACAGATTAATGGAAAACCAGCTTATCACCATTTCCTACTGTCTGGTGGTGAATTACCCAGATGTCAGAGAAGGGAGAAAGCCAGAACCTTAGGCTCACAAATGAGGGAGTAAAATAATGAAAAAAATATTAATTGGTGACCAACTCACCTCACAGAGCGACAACTTGCTAATAACACCACTGCCTAGTCTTTATCACTTACCTAAATGTTAGGAACATGAGCCAGGTTTACCTTCTGATTATCTGGAGTGGATAAATTAGCCTGAAGATTAACCTAACCATGCCTAAAACGTATGCATAGATAATGCATTTGTCAAAAAATAAAGTCACCACAATTCAGCATGAATATTTATATTTCTGAATGTTTATTATTGGAAATATATTTTAGTAGATAGGTGTTATCCCTTATCATACCTTGGGGATCTCATCTCTCCACAAAAACAAACAAACAAACAACCCCAAACCAGTAGTATATTTTAAAAGACAACCTTTTAAAACTCAATGATTTTAATATTTTTTTTTCATCATTTTCTTATTCAGGAAGTAAAATGATGTTTAGTTGCTTGCACACCATCAATAGCTAAATCATTTATGCTTTTGGATGATGTTTTAAAAATCTTAATGTGTTTCTGAATATTGGGTACATTTTGAACTAAATATGTTTACAGTTAAAATTTTGGTACCACATTTTGACTAGTTTTGGTTTTATCATGCTTTAAGTTATCTGTGATCTTTCTTCTCCCCGCTTTATACTTTAGTTAATTGACAGCCAGGATATCCTGGAGTCTATAGCAGGGTTTCAACAGGCAGCATTTTAGAAACTTTTGATTTATCTGCTTTAACTAAGCAATAATGGAATGGTGGCCTAAAACATTTGGGCGGCCTTCACTGTCTTTTTCTTTTTTATACTACATAACCCTAATATTCATGGTGGGCAATGTGAACATTAGTTTTTTATAGCAGTCATAAATAGAGTTTAAAATTAGTTTGAAATTCTTAAAAAAAAAACAGGGAACACATATTGCCAGTCTTTACAAGTGGATGGAAAACAACACTGACATCTCTTCCCATGAAATTTTAAGGAGAATTATTTTAATAAAAATGAGAATGCTGTGGTGTATGTTAGCCCTCTGTCCATGTCTCCCCAGAAATAATGAATGCATTGTTGATGAACCCAAGAAAATAAAACCACCAGTATCCCACCCTACTCCTGTTTCCAGTACATCTGTGCTGAGATGGCCTGTTGTTATTCAGCCAGCTAATCACATCTTTTGTTCTCATCTCTGTGTTTTTACTCATCAGGGCTAATCTACGCAGCCATCTGGTATTTGATAGATAATTGCCTTTTCCAAGTCCCAGGAGCTCCTGAGGCATCGAGGGGAAACTGAACTAAATACACCCTTCCCAGATAGAGCAACTACTTGAGCTGAGCCCGGAGGAAGGTCTGAAGGGATAATTTTCAACTGCAGTACAGATTTTGCCCCATGATACAAGGAACCTGGAGTTTATATAGGAAATGATGGTTTTGATCATACTAAAGAGTATGACTTAGTCAGAATCTGCTTCCACCATCCTTGGTAGCTTCGTCTCCTAACACTTCAGCTGAGTCAGCATCTCCAGGGGCAAAGCTCAGAAAACCGTATAACTCATAAATTCTCTTGGGAGATTCTGACGTACAGTCCAGACACGGGGGGTAAAATAGTGAGCAGCACACAGAACCTTTCCTGCATAGATATTTTAGGGTTTTGTTTATAATCATTATTTTCCTGGGTAAAAAGATAAGCCCAGGATGATATCATCCAATGATAACCACAATTAATATTCTATATATACACTCACAAATACTTCTTTTTCCCAAAGATTATATGTACTAGACAATCTATAGTCTTTTTATTTTTTCACTTATCAATATGACATAAAGAGTTTTTAATGGACATTGTCTTTTTATTGATTTGTAAACTCTCTCTGTAGTTAATGATTTTTAAATGTTCTTCTCCGTTGCTCTGAACCATCCAAGGTGTACTGCGACTAAGTCTGCCCAGGTCTAATTCCCCTTTGACATTTCTCCTCTCAGGAGGATTCCCAAGGGCTGTCTTTCAAGCTCCAAATGAGCAAATAAACCCGCACAAAGCTTCTTCGTCTCTATGAAAGGGTGACCTAAAGAGATCTCAACCCATCCCTTCAAATCACTCTGTTCCGCTGCTTCTGACCCTTTTAGGACTGATATGGAAATATGCTATGTGAACTGAGACTGTTCTTTATAACCTTGTAGTGCTCTCAGGGGTATAACGAGAACACAGACAAAATGGCTTTTAAGAGAATCAAGGGGAGTGTCACAAAATTTATTTTTAATACACACCTTGTATCTCTAGTCAGTGGCAATAGTGCCTGTACACTTTACTATTACATGGATATAAATACATACTAAAAAAGTCTTTTCCCCAGGTTAATGTGCGCTCACTATCACACCGCTATGTGTTCTTTTCTTCAACATGGCACCCTGGTTGGGTACATTAATGTTTTCCCATGTGGACTTTAAAACATATTTGTTACTAACTTTATTTTCAGTGCAACTAATACTTGTGCAAATAACTCTTAAAGTTAACAGAAGAAGGGACTCTCACAAGAACCCCCTAACGTAGCCAGGCTGTCACACATATCTGCAAAACCGCCATTCGTGACTGGAGGTGGCAGCAATGCCAAGCATAGTGCCTGGTACAGAGCAGTCACTGACACCTGAACAATATCAGGAAAAGGTCTTAACCACATCATATGGCCAAGAAGTTGGCAGAGTAAGGATGCTCCCAAACCCAGGGCTCTCACTACAAGTTCAGTGTTCCTTCCGCTGCCTCCTCCTGGCCTCTTAAGCTCCAAGACAAAGCCTCTCCTTTATTCTCACCAATGGGTCTGCACTGTTTCACTTAGGGACTCATCCCATTGTTCACGGTGGTAGGCTTTCCACACGTGGCTCATGAGTCTGGCTGGGTTAAGGGCTGTGTTAAATTATGGGTGTGGTCCATGACCTCCAACACTAGCCTTTAGAGGAGCCAAAAGAACTTCATGGTGCTAGGTCAAGTCAGGGAGAAACCCTGGCCCCCACTGTCCTTGCTGTGACTTGACACTTGGTATTGTCTGCAGAGATTAATAAAACTGTTCTTGCCTCACAGTAGAAAATAGAGTTCATGCAAAGGCAGGCACAGAAAGATGGCTGCAATGGCTGCTCTATAAATCAATCTGATTTAGGAGACGAAGTCTAATGCAAGGAGAGGAAAAAGAGCACTATGAACAGATAAACTGTGCATCTCTGATTGGAAGTTATAAGATGAAACCTAGGTAAGGGTAACTAGAAACAGGCAAGATCCTAACCTGGAATAGTGAGGACACTGAAAATCAGGAACTTTGACAAACACAGAGCTGTCAGAGACAAGTCCTGAATGTGGAACAGACTAGGGCCTTCAGAAGATCGAGCTTTGCAGACCAGGTGGCCAAGCTAATCTGACTCACAGGGAGGAGAGAGGTGAGAGCAGATGGCAAAATTCTCCAAAGACTCACACATCCAGGCACTGAACATCACCCCTCCCACCTCTCATGGAGGCAAAGGGCTGGAACATCCTCCCTCTACAGCCTCAAGTCTGCAGCTGCCATTCCTTTTAATCGGATTTTTCTGGTTTTGGGGGAGAAAAATTTGGGGACATCTTAGGAGGTGGCAGTGCCTGTCCCCAGGGCAGAGACCCTGATGGTCTGGCTAGGGCAAACAGAATAGCCTTTCCTTCCCTCACCCCTCCATGGTTTCCCACAACACCCATCACTACGTGTAATTCTCTGCTCTCCTTATCCCACCCCCCTTGATTCCTGGAATGTATGAGGAATTTGGGGGCAGTTTATCCATTATCAGTGAAAGCTGGGCTAGGAAACACTGTGCCAACCTAGGCAATCACATGTGGTTCCCACACTCTCTTGCCTGCTGCCTTCCATGCTGTCCTGCCTCTCCCCCACTGGATGGAGAAGGTAATGGCCACGTTACATGTCAATTTACCCTAAGAGGATGGGAGGAGGGGGTATGGGAAGGAAAGCAAGGCAAGCAGCCAGCAGCCCATCTCAGAAAAAGGGTTCCCGACCTCTGCCTTCGGAGTCTCTTTCTCTCTTGATTGTTGATGCATAACCCCTTTCCTTGGCACTCTCTGGGGGATGGCAGCTGAGAGGCTCAGTTCTGTGGAAGTCAGAAATGGGGGAATAGACAGGCACGTAATCAGTAAAGGGGAAATGGCCATTATACCTAGGTTCCCTGAACGCAGAGCTCCGCCTAACATCTAGATGGGGTGGGAGAAAACCCCAGCCCCAGATGTTACTGGAATGCTCACATCACCTTTTGGTAACCGCATTCCCAGCAAACTGTTTCATACAGTTCCAGAAATAGATGGAATGCAGCTGGGAGCTCTGAGCTGTGCAAATCATTTAACTGCATACAAATGATAGCTATTATACAGCCGGGATTCCCCCAGGGAAACAATCTCTATTCCCAACTCCTCTTATAACCTGATGAGTCAGCTGAGGTCAGGTGGTTGGAGCAGCATGTTAAGGAAGCCAAGGGCTCAGGAGAGCTGCTCTGGCAGACCTGCCACGCTGCAGAGTGCTGCCCTGCACCCCCAGACACATCCAGTGTCCTTAGGCTCTGTCTTGCCAACACATGATAGACGTACAGAGCCTAATGGAGGAGAGCATGGACGGTTCTATAAGCCAGACCAACTAGTGGAGAAAAAAGTCAGGGACAAAATGAGACCCGACTCCCACTTAGGGACCAGGGTCATTGTTACAGCTGTGTAGTGAGGTCATTCTTCACACTGGTCTCCTTACAGCATCAGGCTGTCTGGTTTCTCATTCTTTTCTCTGCCTCGAACAGTTTCCTTCTCTTCTAGGTTTGGTCTCTAACCCACACACTAGTTAAAAACAAAATAACTAAGCCAGTTAAAACTATATCTTATCAGAGTCCATACGGTTCTAAGCGAGGAGGAACTCCATGATGGTGGACATCTCCTCCTGTCCCTGTAGCAGGAAACCAACAATGAAGAGACTTACTTCTGTGTGTTTGGTTCCTAATAAAAAGTTCCCAGGTAGAGCTACTAGGCTCAGCCTTTCTGAAGTATCACTCTGCTTAGAATTCACTAAAATGGTCATTTAGTTTCCCTTTTTTTGCTGTATATGTAGTAGGTACAAAGCTGTTACCCTAAGAGTATCCCCAATCTCACACCCACCCCAGGTTCTAAGTGTGTGTGCTTGGCTCCTGACCTTTGTTACGCTGGTTAAGAAAATGGGTCCAACACCCAGAGGAGCCCAGCAGGCCTCAGGTATTAAAGGAGAGTTCTTAGGATGGGAGCTGGCAGGGAGACAGGAAGATGAAATTGGTGGAGTGGCTGCCATGCATGCTGTCTATTGTGAGAGAGAGAAAGACGGCAAGATTGATTTTAACAAATTTTATTATAGGTGAAAAATACACCCTCCACCTTAGGCATTATCTTGAGGGAATAAAGATTTTAGTTATTTTCAGTCATATTTTTCTGCTGGACAGCTATTTCTCTGAATATGTCACTGCACAGTATCAAGACCAAATGGAATCCCTGTTATATTAAGGTCTCACCTTGTTTTTCTCTAATATTAAAATTAATTAACAGCTAACATTTATTGAGCACTTACCATGTGTCATTCATTTATTCAAGAAATATTAATTGAACACCTATTATGTTCTAGATACTATTTAGGCACCGAGGAAACAACAAAGAACAGGACATAAATGGTCCCTGTTTTCACCGAGCTAATGAGACCAGAGCAATAATGAACAAATAAATGAATGGGAGACAGAGAGTGGCCACGTTAGCCCAGGCAATGAAAGAATGCCTCCCTGCGAATGTGACTTTGGGATCTGATGCTGTGAAGGAGCCAGTCATGTGAAGATCAGTGGACGAGCATTTCGGGAAGCAGAAACAGCTTGTACGCAAGTGTCAATGTCGGCAGGGACTCAGAGTGCTCAAAAAGGGAAAAGGTCAGTGTGGTTGAATCAGAACAGCAAAACTGCATAAAATGACCCTAAGACAGAGGCCAGAACCAGACCATGCAGGCCTACACAGGCCTGGGGGAGGAGCCTGCATCTTATTCAGTGTGTGAAAATCGATAAGTCACTGGAGGATTTTATTTTATTACTAGAGGCCATATGCACAAAAATCGTGCAAGAGTAGGCCTTCCTTCCCCTGGCTGCCAGCACTGGCTTCACTCTGATACCTGGGACCCAGGCTTTGCTCTAGCCACCAGCAGGCATCTGGGACCTGGCTCTGGCTTTGTCCAGAAGGATGTCGGGTCTAATTAGCATATTACCCTTTTATTATTATAGACTAGAGGCCTGGTGGCGTCCCCTCCGCCTGGCTTATGATCAGGGCAGGCCACAGGATGTTGGCTATGGGAGTGCACTGACCACCAGGTGGCAGCTCCTGCATTGAATGTCTGCCCCCTGGTGGTCAGTGTGCATCATAGCAACCTGCAGATGGGTCGTTGGGTTGTTTAGGCATAGATAGATAGATAGATAGATAGATAGATAGATAGATAGATTATATTTTTGTTAATCCTCACCGGAGGATATTTTTTCCATTGATTTTTAGAGAGAGTGGGAGGGAGGGAGGGAAGAAAGGAGGGGGAGAGGGAGTTGGAGGGAGGAGAGAGAGACATATCGATGGGTTGCCTCCCAAACGTGCCCCAACCAGGGCTGGGGATCAAACCTGCAACTCCACATGCACTGCAAGTTGGTCAGTACCTACACCCTCTTGCCCTACAAGTGCCAGGGATTTAAATAATGGAAGTGAAAAGATACTAAACCACTTAGCAAAAATACTTTCTTATTTGCTAAGACTGTAGAAACAATCTAGAATGAAAATGGAGTATTTTTCTGGACCTAAGCCCAACCCTCAGGTGTTGGCTATGGTTTCAGAACTGGAGCCACACACGCTTACACAGTCTCATGCCCAGAACCACTAACCACACAGACAAAGCTGTTTCATATGAGCCCACTGAATGGTGCAGTTCCTCTTCTCACACCACCTCCACTTCCAGAACCAGCTTCTCCTTCGCCAGGGAGTGCTGGGAGCTCCTAACCTGCGTGTTAGATCCTCATGAGCTCCAGGACTTGAACCTGAAGCCAAGTGACCCATCCTTGGTGAAGTGGGCCCTAAGACAAGCCCACCTGCTGGGAAGGGTGCCTTCGGCCTCAGGATGGCCAGGAAACAGCCAACCCTGCTCATAAGAGTACCCTAGAGATCACTGCTGTCCTGGGCAGCTACCAACAAAGCAGGTGACTGTGAATCAGGAATTTCCCGCTTCATTCCTAACCCTCCCCATGCTTCAACATGTATTCTTATTTGCAGTGATATCAGGAGCAAAACCATTGCATTCTCTCTGTGTCTTCGCTGGATCCTCTTAAATTAAATAGAACAAAAAGAGGCCTCACATGGATTGAGGAAGAATTCAGAAGAAAAAGATAAGTGGAAGCAGAATGAAAGGGTGCAGAGTAGTAGTTAAAGGAAAGAGGTCCTAGAGATATACTACCTGAGTCTGAACCCCAGCTCTGCCAATTTCAGCTTTTTGATTTTGGGTAAATTATTTAAACTCTCCGTGACTCAGTTCCCTCATCTGTAAAATGGGAATAGAGATGGCACCCACTCATAAGATTGTTGAGAATGTTAAGTTAACAAGAACATGTGGAATTGTGTCTGGCCCAGAGTTAGAGCTATGTAGGTGTTCATCATCATCATTGTGGGTTTCTTAAAACTGAATGTAAACCTGTGGTTCTACTCTTGGAAAGAATTATACCAAGGAAGGTACAAGGACCCTCAAAGATTAAGTAGTCAAAGGGGTGGGTCCTCTTGAGCAGATGAAGGAAAATAAGATAGTTAGAGCATGGATAAACGCAGCCGAGGAGAACTGAGAGAATTGCACAGATGTATAAGTGCTCTAGAATACATAAATTCCAGGAAATGGGCTGTGGGGATTTATCTAACTTAATTAAGAAAACTCCTCATTGTCAACTGGTACAGTAAGTGACATGCAGAACACCTTACCACCTGGTTTAGATAGAGAAAATCACAGAAGACAATCTATCAGAAACAACAGGGTGTCACAGTGATGATCTGGGGAGGAGATGAATGCAATCTGCGGAGAAATGAATGTTCTCCCTTTGTGTACGGCAAGTCTGCATCCTTTTCGTATCTTGATGACTTATTTATTTTTATTGTTGATAGTATTACAGATATCTCCCATCCTTCCCCCCCTTTATCTCCCTCCTCCCAACCTCCACCCACCTCCAAGGTCAGTATGTAAGTTCTTTGGTTTATCTCTTCTCATCCTCCTAACCACACATCGAGGTAAGTCAGTCAGTTCCATGCCTCCATGCTTTGGGTCTTACTTTGTTGGTAAATTCATCTTATTCAATAGATTCTACAAATACTTGTCTTTCTCAGATTGACAAAAAATAAATATTTTTCATGTCCACCCATGCTGTCCCAAAGGGTAAGAGATCTCTCTTTTTTACAACTGCATAGCATTCCATAGTGTAAATGTTCCACAGCTTTTTTATCCACTCATGGGCATTTGGGCTGTTTCCAAATCTTAGCTATTATAAATTGTGCTGCTATGAACATAGGGGCACATATATTCTTTCTGATTGCTGTTTTGGGGTTTTTAGGATATATCCCAGAAGTAGGATTGCTGGGTCAAATGGAAGTTCCATTTTTAATTTTTTGAGGGAACTCCATACTGTTTTCCATAGTGGCTACACCAGTCTGCATTCCCACAGCAGTGCACTAGAAGCCTGCATTGTTGCTTTGCTTTTCCAGGTGACTCATCACTTACTCCACCAGATACAGTATGACCGTAACACTCTCCTTGTGCAGGTGAGGCTGGCCATGTTTACAGCCTGATAAACATACCTACAGGCTGAGTTCTACTCTACGTGTTAGCCAACTTTTCACCACCTTGATTAGTAGCTGGCTGATATTATAAGCTGGCAGAAAGGTCAACAGCGGACAGTAACCAGGGACACCAGACTCTGATAGCCTCTCGCACAACTGCCTATTTACTGAGTTAATTTTCCTGCCACTCATCCTAGAGAACTCAGTTCTCCAAGTACTGCTGGAAGACGGACAGTGCTCTCACATTTCCTTCCAGGACACGCTGGGGCCTAGGAAGAGGATGGCTTGCTTAAACATCAGCAACAGTTTACCCATGCATGGTTGAATTATCAGCAATTTCTCTCCTATCAACTCTTTAGCATTTTTTAAGTTACCGTATTTGCCGGCGTATAAGACGATTTTTTGGCCCTGAAAAATATGCCTCCAAGTGGGGGGTCATCTTATACGCCAGGTACACTTCAGATAGACTGCCCATAGTGCTTGCCCCATGCCATAGTGGCCTCCCGATGCCCGCCCACTTCATTCCACATACCGTTCAGGCATCAGCAGCGCTGCTGGGTGTATGCTCGGCTGTTATGCGATTTTGCTGTTATGCGATTTTACCACACTCGCAAAATCGCACACAGCCGACCATACACCCAGTATGATAGCGCAAAATTGCGAATCGCGATACCATACTGGATGTATGGTTGGCTGTGTGCGATTTTGCGAGTGTGGTAAATTCGGGTTACCGTATATTTCTTTACATATGCATTGAAGATTCGAG
>NW_006287951.1:1379369-1384590 GCF_000327345.1 Myotis davidii | reverse complement strand
CTATTTGTTATCTTACTTCTATCATTGACAGTCCCTCTAGGTTGTGGGCTGCTTGCCTGTGTTCCTGAGAAGCATCTACGGTACCAGTCTATAGAGTGTGTTTTCTTTAGTGAATTACCGGTATGTTTACCGGTAATAAACTTGCACTGTTTTATGTATATGTTTGATTACATACAGCCTTGTGACAGTTTTCCTGCATGTCATAAGCATTTGAATATAAATTAAAATGTTAAAATCAAATCTGATATTGTTTTACCTTTTATTTGGTGTGTGGAAGGTGTGCGGAAGAGGGGGTAGTCTTATACGGCGAGTATATAACAAACTCTGTATTTTGAGTGTAAATGTTAGGGGGTCGTCTTATACGCCCAGTCGTCTTATACGCCGGCAAATACGGTATCTATGAAAAATGTGGCACCTTTTTGATGTCAAACAAAGAGCTAAAAAGATTTCTTCTTTAGGCCAACCTACTTCACATCAAACCAATCTCTAAGATATAGGAGGTACAACAGAGATAAATGTGGAGGGTGGAATGTACCTCTGGTTTTTTTCTGTTGTAATCTATAAAGGAAGTGTTAAGAGGATTAAAGGAAAAAGCTCATTTGAAAGTGCCAGTATCTGGCATATGGCATGTAGGATTTGCTCCCCAAAGATGGATTCATCTGCTCAGTCTAAAGAGACTACACATTCTAAAGGTCCATGCAACTGCCTCCAGCGCTGGCACTGTCCACCCTTCCAGCAGACTCCTCCTGCCCAGGGATGGGCTAAACGTTCATCCTAGAACCAAGAGGGGGCCTCGTTCACCTGCCTCACATACGCCTGTATTCCTTAATGAAAAGAAAGTAAGTTCAACATAAACCAGTTCTTTCTTAGGCACCATCCAAGAGGATTTGCCATCCTGAAGTTTTACTTTTATTCAAATGCCATTATCTGCATGGATCTCTAGCACAGGCTCACAGTCACATGGTCTCATATGGGTCCCAATTTTCTTTCACCAAGTGGAAAAGTATGTCAAGTAGAGTAAGAACTTAAAATCTGAGTAAAATAAGACCCAGGTATTATTTTGTTGTAATAACATTTTAGAATCACTATTTTCTGAACACCAAGGCTGTGCTTTGAACATCTCTGGAGAAAGATGCCAAGTATATAAATTAAATCAACTACTTTATTGTTAAGGGGAACTTCAGGCTGCTCCATTTGGAGATGCAATGTTTCACAGGTGTGAGGCTTGACATGCCCGTGCTTCCCTTCTTCATCATATCAAATCACACCACACACCAATGGCAATGCATCAGTCTTGCAATAGCCTCCACATATTTGTTCAGACTTCCATTTGCTTTTGTTTCAACACTGAAAGTTCTTCTCTTTGTGAAGTCCCTAAAGGTCATTTTGCCATGATATTGTCATTTCTATAGACCGCCAGAGGCAGAGTTCCTTCTGAAAACACTGGAATGAATGCAGTGCTCCTGCAAAAGGGCAAGCTTACAAGAGTCAAAAAGCAAGTGCTTGCTTAGCATCCGAGTCTGAAAAAAAAGCAGAGGTGATAGTGGCAGAGCAGTACTCTAAAAGCTTGTCTAATTTGCCTGAATATAACCACAGACTGAACTCACCAAGGACATGCTACTTAACTTTCTTCAATTTCTTCATTTGTAAAAGTTAAATAATATACACAATAATGGTATTTACTATATCGGGTTGTTGTGGGGATTAAATGAGATAATGAAAAACACACTTAGAACAATGCTTAAAACACGGTAGGCAATCATTTAATGTTATTGCTTTTCTGTGAATTTTGCCAAATGCTTCTACTTGAGCCAGCTGACTCAGATATTAACATATAATGAAATTTAGGACTGGAAGGGACTTTGGGTTCTACCTGCTCCAGAGAAACTGAAGAGCATGACCTGGGATCACATAGTTTATGATGGAGCCAAGGCAGAATCTGGATCGCCTGACTGTAATTTCATGTCTAGTTGGAACATCTTGTTTGGAATGGTGTTTGACACAATGCAGAAGTTGTTTACTTGATTCCGCATGAATCAAACTTTGGTTAGTTTTAATTTCTTCTGAAATTCCACCTATTACTTAAGGATAAACAACACAATAAACCCTCATCACTGTTAATTCTGCCCTGTGTACAAAAGGTAACAAGACCAAATATTAAATCAAAGTTCTTTGCAGCCTACAGGTAGGACTCATCTGAAATTAGTTGTAGTTTGCTCACCAGCTTAATGATACTGTCAGTTGTCTTTTAATTAAGTTACCCTTCACTGCTAGCTGCTCCAATTCTAAGAGCTAACGGAAATGCTTGCCGTGTTCCCCAGGTACTTTATAGGAAATAGTTCGAAGTGGTACTCTTTTAAAGGTTGAGATAAATACCATTATTATGTATATTATTTAAGTTTTACAAATGAAGAAATTGAAGAAAGTTAAGTAGCACATCCTTGGTGAATTCAGAAAACAGCTTAAAAGTGCTTTTCTAGGTAATGAGAGTCTGGAAATTCCTGCAAGTTTCCAGGCCCTAAAAAGAAAATTCTCATTCCTCCCAAGTAAGCCATTACAATTCTTTGTGAAATAGAAATCATGACCCTTGTAACTGAGGGGAGATCTAGAGGAGCCGTGTGACAAAGGCTTTGCCCAAATAGGTGGTGGCAATTTCCAAAACAACTGCAAAGGTGGATGTCCTCATTTCCTTCTTTCTTCCAAGATCAAAGCAGGTGTGCCATCCTAGCTTCTCTTCTGCCCCTAAGAAGGTTCGCTTGAGATAACTCTGAACCAAAGTAGATGAAGTAAACCAAAATCAGCAGTTTGGGAAACAAAAAAGTGAGACTGACTCCTTCTAGGGGGAGAATCTGATTGAAAAATAATGTGAATTCCCAGTAAACCAATTGTTTGCATGAGAATATCATACTGTTGTTCCTTAGCAATCAATGCTGTCCTTCAACCAAGGCTCTGTGAATGGTCAAGTAAGCTAAGTACCTTCTTCAGTCTCTTGTATCTGAAATGTAACTTGAGACTCTAATTAAAATGAATGCTCTAATGGCATCTTGGAATTACTCATTCAACTGACAAAGATGAGAAATCAGAGACTGCTTTGGTCAATGAAAGTCTCCAACGACCAAATAAATATATTATCACTTTATTTGTGCAGGTCAACTGTAGATGCATACAATAGCATCTGGTCCACTCTGGTTGGCATCTACCATGATATTCAACCTCCATTCTCTTACCTAGGCCACTGTTCTACTCTACCACTAGCACTTGAAGAGATAACTGATGTGTGAGGCACTTGAGATACTGAGATGCCATGGAATGGTTAAACAAATAAACTTCCACTTAAAGTAAGAAGATGCCATAACATTTAATGACAGTCTGCAATTAAAAAATATTTAGGAACTGCTATGTAATTGCTCTATTGCTATTCAAACATAAACACAAAAGAAAGATCTGTCACTCAAATAACTTCAATAAATTAGTCAAATTATGTCTAGTTTTACTGCAGTACAACAGGTTCTTTGTTGCTAATATTTATTTCCACTGATTAAAATCCTGGGTTTAATGCCAATGATCCTTCCCCCCACCGAGTTTCTATTAGCCTCTTCTTGGAATATAAGTGATAAAATGATCCTACAAAGAACATTTATGCTTCAAAGGTGGATTATAATTTGATTCCCATGGTTTTTTCCCACTGAACATCTCTGTAGTGGGCTTTGGAAAGTCTCCTCAGTAACCTAGTTCAGCTTTAATATTATTCAATTGTTCATTCATTCATTCATTCATTCATTCATCATTCATTCACTCAACAAGTGTTTACTGAGCATCTAGGTGCCAGGAACTATCTTAGGTGCTAGGGATGTGAGCAAGATAAAAGTATTCATTGCCCTCAGACTTATAGTCCCAAGAGGGCAACAGAAAATTAGCAGCCATGTGCAATGCAGTATGTCAAGTGCTAAGGCTAGAGGATCAATGCTAAAGGAGCACCTAGCAAGGTACCCTTACCCAGATCCACAGGGGATTCAAGAAAGACTATGTTGGGAAAAATGGCAATGAAATAGAAGAGCAGAAGAAGCAGTAGAAAAGCATTTTGGGAAGAAGTATCAGGTACACAGACCAGGAAGAGAGAGGACATGGCAAGTGAAAGAAATGGAGAGAAATTCACTGTTGATACAGTTGGTTTGGAATAATGAGGTCAAAAGAGGTAAACCAGAGCCAGATTATGAAAAGCTGTATAAGCCAAGTGAAGGTGTTTGGCTTTATTGTAAGAATACAGGGGGAGAAACCAAGATGGCGGCATAGGTTAACACCGGAGATTGCTGCCTCGAAAAACCAATTCAAAAATACACCTAAAAGATGGAACGGACATCATCCAGAACCACAGGAAGGCTGGCTGAGTGGAAATTCTACAACTAGGAGGAAAGAGAATATCATACCCAGACTCAGAGGAGGCGCAGTGCTGAAGTGAAATACTCAGGTGCGGAGTGCGCCTGCAACGGGCTGGCAGTGGAGGGCGCGGTTGTTGTTTTCAATTGGGAGGGAGTTTCAGACTCTGAGCTCCAGAGCCGGGCGAGTCCCCAGGGACCCAGACTCAAACGGGAGAAGAGGGACTGTCTGGCTTCAGTCGGAACTCGAAGGCAGCTTTCTCTCCGAGGTTTGTAGTGGTTGCTGGGACTCTGTGAGGCAGAGCCCCTAGGGATGGAACTGAGAGCAGCCATAACTGCTCCCTCCGCCCACCCTGTAGATCCCCTGGGACCCGCCCCGCCCAAGCCCTGCGCAGAGCCATTTGCCGGATAGCCTCAGGCAAATGCTAGATTAGCACCGCCCTAGAGATCCAGCACAGAAGCTCTCTCACTGCAGACACAGCTGACTCTCATAGCCATTTAGCCTCGAGGTCAAATCACCCCCGGTATTGCCGACAACAATCAAGGCTTACCTACAACAAGACTACGCACAAAGATCACTAGGGGTTGAACCAAGAAAGCATAAAAAATACGGAGGACGCAAATGTCAGAATTGGAGGATTCTTAACCTTAAACCACACTTTTAAGGTCTTTCAATAATTTTCTAGATGCTTCCAATAAACTTAATGAGATCTACAAGAAATCTAATGAGACCCTCGATGTTGTGATAAAGAACCAACTAGAAATTAAGCATACACTGACTGAAATAAAGAATATTATACAGACATCCAACAGCAGACCAGAGGAGCACAAGAATCAAATCAAAG
>NW_006287951.1:1377529-1378559 GCF_000327345.1 Myotis davidii | reverse complement strand
CCTATGGATGAGGACAGTGGGTGGGGAGTGAGGGCGGAGGGTGGGGTGGGAACTGGGAGGAGGGGAGTTATGGGGGGAAAAAAGAGGAACAAATGTAATAATCTGAATAAAGATTTTTTTTAAAAAAAAAGAATACAGGGGAGGCATTAAAGCTTTAGAGAGGAAGGAGGGAATATTCCTGGACTGTGGCCTCCTGCCATCTTAGTACTGGCTGGAGTGATGACAGTCTGTGCCATCAGACCACCTCTTCTCATAGATAATGCCACTAGACCCCATCCCACTTTAAAAATTATTACAGACATTTCATAGCCACTGAGTGACTCTTTTTTTGTATAAAATAACACCTTTGTTAAAATTAAAAAGCTAAGCTAACAGTCGATCATGTTCTTGATCTAGAAGGTACTTTAAAGATCATATATTCTAACTCCTTTCACTTTTCGGGTAAAGAAACCAAGATTAAGAAAGGCGAACTATTATATTTATACTAGGGGCCCGGTGCACGAAATTCGTGCACTGGGTGTGTGTTTGTGGGGGGGGAGTGTCCCTCAGCCCAGCCTGCGCCCCCTCACATACTGGGAGCCCTCAGGCGTTGATCCCCATCACCCTCCAATCACAGGATCGGCCCCTTGCCCAGGCCTTGCCTCTGACCCAGAGGCGTCAGGCCTGGGCAGGGGACCCTCATTTCCCCCCATCACTGGTTCTGCTCCCAGCCCAGGCCTGATGCCTCTGGCCCAGGCGTCAGTCCTGGGCAGGGGACCCCCAGACCCCTCCGATTGCTGGCTCTGCCCCTTGCCCAGGCCTGATGCCTTGGCCAGAGGCATAGACCCCCATCACCCTCCAATCACCTGATCGGCCCCTTGCCCAGGCCTGACGCCTCCGCCAGAGGTGTCAGGCTTGGACAGGGGACCCCCATCTCCCCCTGATCACTGGCTCTGACCCCCGCCCAGGCCTGAGACCTCTGGCCCAGGAATCATGCCTGGGCAGGGGACCCCCATCTCCCTCTGATCGCTTGCTCCACCCCCTGCCCAAG
>NW_006287951.1:1347900-1376928 GCF_000327345.1 Myotis davidii | reverse complement strand
GTAAAATTTCCTTCCCCATATCATAGTAACAAATACAAAATGCTTTAAAAAATACTCAATTCCAAGTATGGTATTGGAATCTAACACTTGGATGGTATTTTAACTTTTCTCCCTCCCTTTAATGTTTTGTGTGTGTGTATACACACACACACACACACACACACACACACACACATATATATATATATATAAGATTGATTTTTTACAGAGAGGAAGGGAAAGGGAAAGGAACATCAATGAGAGAGAAACATAGAGATCAGCTGCCTCCCGCACACCCACTGGGGATGTGCCCGCAACTAAGGCACATGCCCTTGACCGGAATCGAACCTGGGACACTTCAGTCCACAGGCTGACGCTCTATCCACTGAGCCAAACCAGCCAGGGCTAGAAAGGTGAACGATTTTTTCTGAGGGCCTTTGGGTGCTGAAGACTAAGCAAGGCCTAAAACCCATGTTCCTTTGGTCATTCCTCTCTGTAGCAATATCGGATATTGCTACAATCAATCTAATTTGATTGATTTGGACATTTTTCTTTTCTTATCATATATGCTGGGTTAAATGGTGTTTTTTTTTTTTAAACTTACCAGTATATTTGAAAGCTAAGGAGCTCTCCTGATCTCCATCAGGAATGTAATATAAGAAATACTATAATGGAACCCTGTTCATAATGTAGATTTCTATTTTGAGTGCATAGAATAAGACCTTTAAATGAAACCTCAGGGCATTTTCTAGTGTTAGCATCATCTAATTAAAGGCATAATCATATGATATAACCAGCATCCTCACTGAGGATAATTTTTAAAAAATCCCAAGAAATAAAAAGAGAGTAATATCACAAACTCAACAAAAACAGGTTTTCTGGCTCCAAAGTTATCCTACACATTTCCCAACTGCTTCTAGAAAAACAGCTATTATACAGATAATTCTGCTTTTAAGGATTCCCTGAAAACTGAAGTAGTAACCATAAACTTTTCAGGTAATGTACATCCTGCCATCACAATTTAATTACAGCATAGGAGGTTGAGCTTTATAACCCGGGAAGCAGTTGGCTGGAAATTCAAGCAGCCATGTAATGGCTTCTGCTAAATTAAAAAACCCTAAATATTTTTAAAATTGGAAAACATAGGCAAATGTTCGATCTTATTTTTATCTGTAGTAATACATATAAACCATGGCCCATATCTTTCTAAGATCCAGTCCTTGAGGACACTGTTCTACAGTTTACCATATGAGCACAGGTGAGAAAATGGTGCTGTATTGCCTTAAAAATCATTTATTAAAGAGTGTAGCTCACTCTCAAAGGAAGATACAGTTGAAAAATATCTTAAGAAAAACCTAACAAACCTGCATGTACTGAACATTTACCAGGTATATTTCAATAATTTTCATTTTCTCAATCAAAAGGAATACATTTTAAGAGAATTATACTAGGGCAGCATATATATTTGAAAAACCATAATTCCTAATTAAGATTACAAGTAGGTGCATTGTGGCCTTGTGAAATCTGTAAATGCAAGTACTGAAAAATGCAAAGCAAGAAAAATGCAGGAGAAAAGCTGTTAAAATTATATCTATAAAACCCTAATACACAAATAGATCAAACATGGAATAACTGAACAACTGGTCACTATGACGTGCGCTGACCACCAGGGGGCATGTGCGGAACATGGCGGGTGTTGGCCGTGGTGGGTGGTGGAGCAGGTGAGCGGGGGCGTCAGACCAAGGCGGGGTGCTGGTCACTGTCACTAGGGCAAGCCTCTGGTGGTTACTGAAAATTCTTTGCTCCCGTGTGCCGTGTGCCGTGATCCTGCCCGGCACTCTTATTATTATTATTATATCATTTATTATAATATAATTTATTATTATTATTATTATTATAATAAACTAATTACGATTAGTTTATAATTATCCTCATGGCCCCACAGTTCCTTTCAAGGTGCATGAATTAATGCCCTGGGCCCCTAGTTTTGAGATAGTTTTAGATTTACAAAAGAGTCGCAAAGACAGTACGGAGATCTTGTATACTCTTCACCCAGCTTCCCCAATGCTAACATTTTATATAACCATGGGATAATTATAAACTAAGAAATTGACATTGGGATGATAGTATTACCTAAACTACAACTTCATTTGAATTTCCTCATTTTCTCTACAAATGTTCCTGAAGGAGTTCAGAGCATGCCACCCCAAAATATGCTACTTTGGCATATGGATCATTTTGAGCTGAGGGCACTTGGGAAACAGCAGATGCAGGAAAGGCTGACTTCCCCTTTTCCACCTAAAAAAGGGCCATAAAATTTCCCAGGAGGTGTCCTCCCTGTACCAGGAGGAGAACATCTTTATCACTGGAGACGGGGAATCAATGCTTAAATGGGTCTGTACAAACAACTTCCTAAAATAACCCTTATCTTCAACTAGCTTCTCCCCCACCCCATATGTCTCCTAGTTACTTCCCCACTATTTATTGCCCCCAGCCCAAACCCTTCTGTCTTGTCATTTCTTCACAAATCTATCAGTTCTTTGTCTAAGGTCTAAGTGCTTTTTGCTCTGGTCACTTCTTCACCTCTTCTCTCTCTTGTGAAGGTTCCCAAATACCCCTAGAAATTCAATCAAACTCACATGCTTTTCTTCTGTTAATAGTCTTATGTCAGTGTAATTCTTAAGCCCAGGCAGAGATCTTAAGACAGTAAAGGATAAGTTTTCCTCTCCTACATCCTTTTTCTGATCCTGGCTCAAGTCCAGGATCCCACGTTGCATTTAGTTGTCTCCATCTATCAATTAACAGTTTCTTGGTGTTTCCTTGTCTACTCTTTTATGACCTTGATACTTTTGAAGAATACTGGTCAGACATTTTGTAGAATGCCCCTTGATTTGGAGTTGTGAATTTTAGGGAAGAAGACCACAGAGGTGAAGTATTCTTCTCATCACACTGTAACAGGGTGTACATGAGATCAACATGGCTTATTGCTGGTGATATTCACCTGGATCACTTGGTGAAGGTGGTGTCTGTCAGGCTTCACCTCTGTAAATTTACTAACGTTGCCTTTCCATTCTCTATTCATTTGAAGTGAGTCACTAAGTCCAACCTACATTCAAGGGGAGAGGAATTAGGTTTCACTTACTAGAGGAAGAAATCTCAAAGAATTTGTCAACAGCTATCATAGTAATAACTATTTTGGGAGAGATATTTTGAATGTATGCCAACATATCACTTCTCAAAGTTTTGCCCTGATTTTAGAATCTTAACTACAACAATTTACTGTGGTCTTCTAATGATGATTTTCTATTTCCCTTGTCTCTTCTATATTTAAAAATTAAATTTTTTTTGGTAAGAAATATTTATTCCTTGTGACCATTTATTTATATTAGTATGGTATCATTTTTTGTACTTTTATTGGATTTATTGGGGTAACAGTTAATAAAATTACATAGGTTTCAGGTGTACAATTCTAAAATACATTATCTGTGTATTGCACTGTGTGTTTGCTACCCCAAGTCTCCTTCCATCACCATTTAGTCCCCCTTTACCCTCTCCAACCCCCCATTACCGCCCTTTCTCTCTCTGGTAATCTCCAATATGTTATCATTGATATTTTTTTGGATGATACTATACTGATTTATTTTGTTGCTAAAATTGCTCCAGCTTTGGCCACTGAAGGTTTTTTTTAAATTAGCTTCTGTGTCCTTTTAACATGTTCTCATTTTTTTTTTCTTGAGCAGTTCATTACTTTCTGGCACTAAAAGATTCTCTGGGTTCATTGGGTATTTTCCTTTCCCAGCCCTAGACTCAGCCATTTCTCCAAGGGGTACTGGGTCATTTTATTGGAAAATGATTCAGGCATACCTCAGAGATACTGCTGTTTCAGTTCTGGACCACTGCAATAAAGCAAGTATCGCAACAAACCAGATGGATTTTCTGGTGAATTCTACCAAACATTTAAAAAAGATTAATTAATTGGCATTAACTATTAATACCAATCCTCAAACTATTCCAAAAAATGAAAGAGGAGGAAACAAATCCAAATTCATTTTATGAGGCCAGCATTACCCTGATGCCAAGCCAGACAAGGACCCTATAAGAAAAGAAAATTACAGGCCTATATTTCTGATGAACATAGATTAAAAACTCCTCACCAAATATTAGCAAACCAAATTCAACAATACATTTAATGGATCATGATCAAGTGGGATTTATTCCAGGGATAGAAGGATGATTCAATATCCACAATCAATCAGTCTGAAACACTACATTAACAAATGAATAAAAATTGTATGATCACCTCAGTAGTTGCAGAAAAAGCATTTGACGAATTCAATATCCATTCATGATAAAAACTCTTAACAAAGTAAGTATAGAGGGAGACTAACTTAACATAACAAAGGCACTAAACAACAAGCCCACAGCTAACAAAATACTCAAAGGTGAAAAGTTGAAAGCTTTTCCTTGTAAGATCAGGAACAAGACAAGGATGTCCATGCTTGCCACTTTTATTCAACATAAAATATTAGCAGTCCTAGTCAGAGCAAACAGGCAAGAAAAAGAAATAAAAGCATTCAAATTAGAAAGAAAAAAGTAAAACCATCTCTATTTGCAGATGATATATTACATATAAAAATCCCTAAAGTCTCCACCAAAAAACTGTGAGAGCTAATAAGCAAATTCAGTAAAGTTGTAGGATACAAAAATCAATACTAAAATATCAGTTGTGTTTCTATCTTATAGTATAAAAGGCTAATGTGCAAATCAACTGAATGGTGGAATGACCAGTCGCTATGATGCGCACTCACCACCAGGGGACAGATGCTCAATACAGGAGCTGTCTCCTGGTGGTCAGAATGCTCCCACAAGGGAAGTGCCACTCAGGCAGAAGCCCGTGTGGTGGTGGGAGCTTCTCCTGCCTCTGTAGCAGCGCTAAGGATGTCCGACTGACAGCTTAGGCCCGCTCCTTATGACAGTTTAAGGGAGTGGGCCTAAGTTGTCAGTCGGACATCCAACGAGGGCTCCCGGACTACCAGAGGATGCAGGCTGCGCTGAGGGACCCCCGCCCCTCTCCAGTGCATGAATCTCATGTACCGGGCCTCTAGTACACTAATAACTATCAGAAAGAGAAATTAATCCCATTTACTGTGAATCAAAAAATAACTAAGAATAAATTTAACCAAGAAAGTAAATGACCTTTACATAAAAAATTATGACATTGAAGACACAAATAAATGCAAAGACAGTCCATATTCATGTATTGAAAGAATATTGTTAAAATGTTCATACTACCCAAAACAGTCTATAGGAACGACACAACCCCTATCAAAATTCCAATGGCATTTTTTCACAGAAATAGAATAATCTTAAAATTGGAATGAGACACCAAAAGACTCTTGTTAGTCAAAGCAATTTTGGGGAAGAATAACAAAACTGGAGGCATAACACTTCCTAATTTTAAACTATATTACAAAGCTATAGTAATCAAAACAGTATGGCATTGGCCTAAAAACAGACACAAAGATCAATGGAACAGAATAGAGAGCCCAGAAATAAACCCATGCCTATATGGTCAATTAATTCTGACAAAGAAGCCAAAAACAAACAATGACAAACAGACTCTTGGATAAATGGTATTGGGAAAACTAGACAGCCACATGCAAAAGAATGAAACTGGATCATCATCTTACATCATCATAAAAATCAACTCAAAATGGACTAAAGACTTAAATGTAAAACCTGAAACCATGAAACTCCTAGAAGAAAACATAGGTGGGTAAGTTCCCACACATCAGTCTTGGCAATGATTTTTTAAATTTAATAGCAAAAGCAAAGGCAACAAAAGCAAAGTGGGACTACATCAAACCAAAAGGCATCTGCATAGCAAAGGATCAGCAAAATGAAAAGGTAACCTAGAGAATGGAAGAAAATATTAGATATAATTTATCTAATTAGGGGTTAATGTACAGAATATATAAAGAACTCATACAACTCGATAGCAAAATAACAAACAATCTTATTTTTAAAGGGGCAAAAGATCTGAATATAAATTTTTCAAAAAAGACATACAAATGGCCACAGGTACATGAAAGATGCTCAACATTACTAATGATCAGGAAAATGGAAATCAAAATCACAATGAGGTATCAGCTCACACCTGTAAGAATGGCTATGACATAAAAAAGACAAGAAACAACAAATGTTGGCAAGAATGTGGAGAAAAGGGAACACTCTGCACTGTTGGTGGGAATGTAAATTGGTGCAGCCATTATAGAAAAGAGTATGGAGCTTCCTCAAAAAATTAAAAATAGAACAACCATACAATAGAACAATTCCACTTCTGGGTATTTATCCAAAAGAAAATGAAATTACTATCTTGAAAACATATCTGCACCCCCATGTTTACTGCAGCACTACTTACAATAGCCAAGACATGGAAACAATCTAAGCATACATCAATGAATGAATGAATGGATAAAGAAAATGTGGTATGTATATATACAACTCAGCCATAAAAAAGAAGGAAATCTTGCTAATTGTCACCACAGGGCACTACCTTGAGGGCAGTATGCTAAGTGAAATAAGTCAAACAGAGAAAGACAAATCTACATGCGCGCGCGCGCACACACACACACACACACACACACACCAAACTCATAGATACAGAGAACAGATGTGTGGTTACCAGGGGCAGGCAGTGATGAGGCTGGTGGTGGTGGTGGGTGATGGACGAAATTTAAAGAGGTAAAAAGGTACAAACTTCCAGTTATAACATAAGTAGTCCTGGGGATGTAATGCACAGCATAACTACTATAGTTAACGGACACAAAATCAATGGAACTATATTGTATATTTGAAAGTAACAAAAGAAAAGTAATTATTAAAAGATCTTATTACAAGAAAAAAATTGTAACTATGGGTGGTGATGGATGCTATCTAAATTTGTGGCGATTATTTCATGATATATATTAATATTAAATCTTTATGTTGTACACCTGAAATTACTACAATGTTATATCTCAATAAAAACTAAAAACAAAAAAAGTCATCTAAAGATTCTGGATATTGACCAAAGGCATATAACAAATTGAGGATTTATTCAAGAAAACCCACTGGATCTCAATAAGAACAGCGGGAGTCTGTGACATTTTAGCCAGGGCGGCTCCCATCCCTGAGCCCCCTTCACCTCAGCTCCATCACCTGGAAATTCTACCCCAGCCTCAGCAGATGGAGAGGGCTGTGAGAACTGGCAGTTCTGCTGCCCGGCTGCAGGGGGCTGACTGTATTTGGAGCAGAGCATGGAAAAATTCCTGCTTGAGCACTGCAGGAAACAATAGTGATCTGTGGCAAACCATCAGGAAAGGCTAACATCGTGGGTAGCCTGACATGTTGATACTTGTTGAGACAAGCACAAAAAGGCAGACCAGCCAGAAATTTAATAGGGAGATCAGGGAAGGAAACAACTAGAGAATCTGCCTAAGATCCCCCTTATTTCAGGGGGTCTGTGAGGCTGTGCTCAGTAGAGACCAGACAGAGCTCTAATGAGCTACTTGCTACGGTCCTTGGCTGATTCTCCCTGAGTCATTGTGTATCTAGCACATAAACTGATAATAAAATTCATTTATACCTACCCGCTGTGGTCACAAATCATACAACATTACAGACCGTCTATACTGCCTCTTTTATTACACAGGTGGGAAACCAAAGCCCCTGAGTAATTTAAGAACATACATTTCTAAAAAGTTAGTAGAAAATCATTAGAAGTTAGCATAAATGGGTCCTGGGGCTTTGCCAAAATTCATTGACCTGCAACAAGGTGGCATAAGAATTAACAAATAAAAACTGGTCAGGAAAGTTTGGACCATCTATACCAAATGTACAAAAAGATCTTCCTCAATCTTGGTCCCACATTTATTCTCCCCTTCCCTCTATTTTCCTCTTCTCTCCTGAGAATTCTTTGGAAGGAAGGGAGAATAATAAGGGCTCTTCAGGAAGTCACTCCTTATGGGTTCTCAAACACGTGATATACTACACTGGAGAGGGGATCACACCTGTCCCAAGAATGACAGCTATGTTACAGTCATTGCTTTTAAGTGATCCGCTTACCTTCTGTTTCATTTTTTCATAACTTCTAACTTCTGGTTCTAGCTCTTCACTTTATGTGCTTTGTGGGTGACAACTTATGCTAAAAATAGTCCAGTCTTTTGATTGGGTACCTATAATTCCCAGGGAAGATGACCATGACATAGATATACGCTCCAGTTCCAATTGCTATTAAAAACTATTAAGTATTAACATTTTCACCTTTACAACACAGCTTCTTTCCATAATAGAAGGCTATCCATGCATGTCTTCAAGCCCCATTATTATAAATCCTGCTTGTTCAAGCAAGTAATTATAACTACTCTTGAAGGCAACAGAATATATTCCATATGAATTGAAGGCTGTTTTCTCTAAGATTGGTAGAATGCAAAAGCTACTTCAGGTTGGTACCAAGGAAACCTGCTCCCAAGGCAACCTTTATATGTTCCTGTCTTCCTTGATGGCTTGACATTTGGCTCATCCTTGGCATTTAGTCAATTTTAAATTGCTAGGAAAAATAAGGGACAAATCCCTCTATTTATGCAGCTGACACATTTGCTGCTCAGAATCTTGTATAATCTGTCTTTGTGAGAATAACAGCAGAAATTTTAATAGCTTAAAAACATCACTGACTTACAGCCTAACCAGCATTCAGGAAAGAGGACAAAGCAAGAAATGTAGTAGGACTGGCTGCTGCACATTGGAATGAGCCCCTTCCTCAGGTTTCTTTCGTTTTAAAATTTTGTTTGTTTGTTACCTGAAGACTGCATCTGGGGATAGAAGGCTGGAACCTGGGGCAGGCATGGAAGGGTGGTGTCTCCATCAAGGGAAAACGCCTGGTTGAGACTAATTCATCATAGAAACCACATCTGTTTTGTTAATTGAGAAAAAAATACAAGAATATGCCTGGAGACAGTGTGGTATGAATTTTGCCCCCAACTATACCTGGATTTAAACTGTGGCCACCATGTACTTGCTCACTAACCACAAACAGCTCTTTGAGCTTCTCGGAGTTTCCATATCGGCACAATTGATTAAATGAGATAATGTAGGTATAAAACTCCCAACCTTGTTCAGACACTCTCATATATGTCACTAGCCACCCCTCATTTTCTGCCTTATCAAAGCCATCCAGAGGTAGGTCCTCAGAGTGACAAACCTATCTTTGCAGATACAACAATACATTTTCTTGTCATAATTATATTTCAGGTAACAACAAAAATCATAGGACTCATTCTGAAATTTAACAACTCAAAGTTTCTTCTTACAATTTTTTGGGCTGGGATGAAATTATTGAATTTTACTTGGTACTTTTCCTACTGAATCACTTCTGTAAGATCAGATATTTTAACAGCAGCTGATCCACACAGCAGGATCCCCTGGGTCAGCCACTAACAACAACACAGAAAGGCAAGGATTATTTTAGATCATGAGTCTGCCAGATAGAGTACAACTCCCCAAAGAAAACATAGTACATAAATGTTTCCCACAAAACTCCCTGGCCAATTCCTTCCTCTGTCAAGAATTGCCTGGATGTGATGGGGTCCTCTGCATGCCCGAGTCCAGCGTGCGCCATGATGACACCTGGCAGAAGATGAGAGCTGCTGGGGTTTCAGGCTGACATACCACACCTGCTGTCAGAGCTACTTCACACCCTGGCAGGGAGAAGCTCCTCTCAGCAGTGCCCACTGCAATTACTACATGAGTGACAAGTCTTTGAATCACCAGGATGACTCACATGAAAAAGAAAGCCCTCGCTGGGTTTAGAGGCCAGGCGGCAACCTCCGGGGGAGACCCTGATCTTCCTCGCTGAAACAGCAGGTAGGAAGCATAAGCCCTGCAAATACTTTTTTAATTAAATGGGGGATTTCCCCCGTCAGCTCCTCCCTTGCTCTGCTTCTGTCTCCTTTCTCTCCTGTCTTACCAGATGCTCTTAGACACTGTGTCACATCTGTGAGCCTGTGAACAGACCCGAAACAAGATCAAAATAGACCCAAAACAAGAGGTCCCACCAGCCAAGAGCAATCATTGCTCAGTAGTAAAAATTTTGCCAAGAGCAGTGAAGACAGTTCTACATTTCAAATTACTGACCTAAAATGTAATTGAAATCCAACTGTTAATTAATACTTTATTTATTCGTGAAAATAGATCCTTTGATTCCTAAAGCAGAGATCTATATTTTAACTCAGAAAGCAAAAGAAGGAAAAACAAGTCAGCCAGATATGATCAGAAAATGTTGCTGAGTTCTTCTCAGCACACACATATTCCTAATACCTTAAATACTGATGCTTCTAAAACCAACCCACTATTTGTCCTAAAAAATTCGCCCAAGGGTTTATGTTACAAACTGAACTCATTCTCTTTCCCCAATAGCACCTTCCACCCAACCCCAAACATGCACACCACCCCTCTTCTGCTCTCAAAGGACTCTATAAATTAGAGTCCTTTGAGTACATTCTCCAATCCACTCTGCTTTAAATCAGCTATTAAGATTTTACCTTGTCTGTATCTTTTAAAATTTCATCTCTTGTCTTCCTTACCTTTGCTTTGCCTTGATTTAGTTACACAGTCCTCCCAGGTGACTATTACAATTCACGGCCTTCCTTGCAGTCACGCACTTCACTCCTAAATATGCATCTAATCATGTCATCCCACTGTTTTAAACCTCCCCCAACTCTCCATTGCCTTCAGTTTGGCATCTAAGATGCTTCACAACCCACTAGCTAGCAGCTTAGCTAACCTCTCCAGCTCCATCTGGCACCAACCAGCCTCTAAGCTCCAGCCCGCCAAGCTGATGAATGTTCCACGAACACACCCATGCCCTCCATAACTTCCCATCTCATACACTTACAGCCCCTCCCAAGATGCCCCTCCACGCTCCCTACACTGAGCCTTTCCTCTCTGTGCTCTCAGCACTTTGTCCTGATCTCTGATTCCGTACTTAGTTTACATTGCAATTACATGGAGCAAATCCATATGTGGAGGGTATCTATCTTAGTCATGTCTATCACTGATATGGAGTATAAAGTTTGCCATTAAAAAGACTCGCTCAGAGAAATTCTGGAGGATATACTTCAGAAAGAAGGGAAATAATTGGAAACCTTGAAATGGAAGAAAGTAACAATGAAGGAAAATATTGGTAAATAGATGGATGAAACTAAGCAAACATTATTTAAAACTATAAGGAAAATGTGTAATTTGTGGAGGAAAAATAGAGAAGCTGATAAGAGAAAAGTCTTTAGATTTTGGAGCATGAGTGGTAATATACTCATTAAATAGAAACTCTTTGAAGTATGCCTGTTAAAACAGCAACTAAGGGAGTAGACATGAAGCATATATAACTTCCAAAGAAGTAGGGGGAAATTGGGGATAAAAAAAGAATTATCAATTCAAAAGAAGGCAAGATGAGAGGGGGATAAAATAGAAAGCATTAGTAAATAAAAATACATAAAACAGTGATAGAAATAAAAGTAAATATATCATTAATTGTAATAAATGCAAATGGACTCAATTCTCCAATTAAAGGTAAATATTTTTCGAATGAATAGGCAAAAATCTAGCCATATGTTTTGCTTGTAAAAGACACATCTAAAACTTAGAACAAGACACACATGTGAGAATTATAATCTGTATGTACCTATTAATATTACTTCAAAATATGCAAAGCAAATATTGATATGGTAATAGAAGAAATGGACAAACCCATTAACGGGGAGAAATTGCAATACAACTCTGCTAGTAATTGATAGCTTTAGCAGATAAAAAATCAGTAAGGACAGAGAAGATTTAAACAGCATAAGTAAGAAGCTTTTTAATTATATAGAACATATAGAGAATGTTGAGTGCAACAATTAGTGATACATTCAACAATTCTAAAAATTGACTAAGTTATAATGATAGCTTCAATAAATTTCAAGATTTTTTTATTCTAATGCAATTAAATATTAGAAATACATTTAAAAATAACTAGAAAATTCCCCAAAAACATTATTTCAAAACAACTCACAACCAAAGAAATAAAAGTGGAAACTAAAAAATTCTTAGAACTGAACAATATAAGCTGTCATATCAAAACTCAAGGAATAGAGATAAATCAATACTTACAGGGGAATTTATAATCTTATATTAGAAAAGAAGTAAAGTTCAAAACTAATGTGGGAGGCATCCAGCTTAAGAAGGTAAAAAAGAAAATAAGAATAATAAGAAATTAATGAAAAATACAAGTACAGTAACTATCAACAAAGCCAAATACTGGGTTTTGATAAAAACTAAGAAAACAGAGAAGCCTCTGGCATGATTAATCATGGAGGGGGAAAACACACGGAAGGAATACATAAATAATCCTAGTGCTGAAAAGAAAAAGATAACCACAAATGCTACAACTAATAAACAGAAAGATATTCTAAACAACTTTAACCCAATACATTTGAAAACTTAGGTTAAATAGACAAATCTATAGAAAAATACAACTTACCAAACAGGACTTAAAAAGTAGAAAACTTGAATAGTGCTATATAACCTTTGAATAAATTGAACTGGTAATTAAAAATCTTCCAGCAAAGAAACCACTAGGCTCAGACAGCTTCTTTACCAGATTAAGTTCTATGAGACATTCATAAAACAGTAACTCCAATCTTACTCTTCCAATCTTCCAGAGGATAGAAAAGAGGGAACATTCCCCAATTCATAATCTTATTTGAAACTAACATAGAAATAGAATGAGAAAGAAGCAGTATAGCTCAATTTCACCATGGTGAAAAGTTGTAAAAAAATTACTAGTAAACAAAACTGATGATGACCAAATTGGGTTTATCACAGGAATGTAAGGTTGATTAATTATTAGAAACCTGGTTAATGTCATCCATTCCAATGACAACATAAAGGAGAAAAAGCATATGATCATTAGCTACAGAAAAATTGATAAAATTCAATATTCATTCACAATTTTTAAAACTCGTCAAACTAAGGACAGAAAACAATGCCTTAATCTGATAAAGGATACATACCAAGAAACAACAACACCCAAAATCAACACCCATAATAAATATTAAATACTTTATAATGAAAACAATAAAAACACCTACATTTCTTTTAAAATCAGAAACAAAGGCCAGGTGCCAGTTATTACCATCCCTATTCAAGACGGTTGTGGAGAGCCTAGGCAGGGCACAAAGATAAGAAAAATAAACAAGAGATTTGAAAATTAGACAGGAAGCTAAAAAATGTTATAGATAACGTTTATGTTGAAATCCCAAAAGAATGAAAAAATAACTTATCATTCATAAGATTTGGCAAATCTGATTCTCACAAAACCAATATGCAGAAATTGACTGAATGTTATATTCAGCAACAACCAGAATGACACCATTAACAACAGCAACACAAATATAAAGTACCTAGGAAAAATCTAACAAAAATGTACAAATCCTTTATGTAAAGTATTTTTAATTGAAATAAAAAACACTGTATGGAAGATCCAAACAAATGAAGGATTTTACTGTAGAGAGGGTAATATTTGACCTCTAGGGATAGTGAAGGTGATGGTAACTTCTTAAGTTGGATGGTATGTACATGAATATTCATGTTTTTAATGCTTTAAACTGTACTTTGGATTTTATATTCTTTTATATGAATGAAATGTTTTACAGGTTTTTTTAAGTACATAGGTCTGTTGTGTGCCATGCCACAGGATTCCCACATTTTACACGCAGAGCTTGAGAGAAGATACTAATTTTGTAAACTTTGAGAGATCTGTCTTGAATAATAATTTCATTTCCAAAAGAGGAGGCGGCAGCTGCTGTAAAATGCTAGAACACACCCCTTTAGGAAACATTCAATTTTAAGTGCAATTACCTTCACTTTTTAGTTTCAAATGGAAAGGTTTCTATGCATATCTGTTTACATAAATATGCAGCTGTTTACCTCTGCACATAAGGTAGAAAAGCAGCGGTTAAGAGGACAATTCAGGAACATTAAAGAGGCTTCAGCTCAACAATGGTGGGGAATTTAGGGAGAGTCTCAACTATCTCCCTCATTAGACTAATCCACTAGTGTTTCACAAGTGATTTGTTTCTAATGGTAGATGGCCAAAAATTTGCAGATAATTTACTTTTTTGAAAAGTGCAAATTATGGTGGGTTAAATTATAAGGCAATAAATTACATTTCATTTGCATGCCATTGTGTTTCCTTGTGTGAAAGAGAAGTGCCCAGAGATACATCTGGTGTGGGTACCAGAATCCGTAGTCTGGCTTATCTGTGAAGCAGACTGTATGTCCCAAAAGTGGTCAGTGCAGTATTTCCAGCCCACATGCTCTTCCAGAAACTTTCCATTTCCCTATCAAGAGATGGAATCTATTTCCACTGCTATTGAAGCAAAGTGGCCTTTGTAACCCCTTCAATCAACAGAATGCGCTGCAGGGATGCTGTGTAATTTCCTAGGGTGGGTCAGAAAAGATAAGGTTCCCGCCTGACTTTCGCTCTCTTGGGTCATGTGCTTTGAGAGCACAGAGCAGCACAGAAGTCTGGCTACCCTGAAGATGTCATGCTGGAGAGCCCACCAAGAAACAGAGATGCCTGGGGAGCCCAGCTGTTAGGCTCCAGATGTGTGGGTGAGCGAGCTTCAGGTTACAGCCCCCAGCCTTCAAGCCAACCAAGCTGATGCTGAGTAGAACGGAGATGAACTGTCACCACTGAGTCCTGCCCAAATTACAGAATTGTGAGCAATTACTGTGAGGTTATTACTGTAAGACACTAAGTTTCTTGTGCAGCATTAGATGTCTGGAACAGGTGTCATATCTATGGGGAGGACATTAAATGCAAATGTCAACCTCTCATGTAACCCAAAAATAAGACTGAGAACCACCAAACCAAACAACATGCTTTCTTAAAAAAACAAGACGATGATACTGTATGTCACCCAAAAGGCAGTAAGTACTACTCGTGAAAGTTAAATTTCATTTAAGACTTTTACACCTTTTGCCACTATCAATGATGCAGATTAGTGGGTATGTTAATAAACATATTATTTGCCAAAAATACTTTATAGTTTTGCTTTTAATATCTTCAAAGGACTCCTGAGATACAGATTAACAACCTCTGCTCATAAATAAAATTTACTCCATTACTGTATCTACCTTTATTTTATGTGTGATATCAGGTATCCTCCTCGAATTCAGTGGTACCAAAAATGAAATCACTGAGGTCTACGTATGCCCATCTGCTATTGGATATTAGTGGAAAGTAATCATATTTTAAAGCCAAATAAAATCCCTGCTCACTTGCTATGTGACCCAAGGCAAGCTACATAACTTCACTGAACACTTTTATTGATCTGCAAAATGGAAAGAATACCTATCTACCTTGCACTGTGGTTATAGAAATAATAAGCATATATATGTTTCCTTTCCTTGGCACCTCTGTGTTGTGCTTTTTTTTTTTTTGCTTTTTACAAAAATATGTTTTATTGATTTTTTTTACAGAGAGGAAGGGAGAGGGATAGAGAGTTAGAAACATCAATGAGAGAGAAACATCGATCAGCTGCCTCCTGCACACCTCCTATTGGGGATGTGCCTGCAACCAAGGTACATGCCCTTGACCAGAATTGAACCTGGGACCCTTCAGTCCGCAGGCTGATGCTCTATCCACTGAGCCAAACCAGCTAGGGCTGTGTTGTGCTTTTAAAAAAAATTATTGAATGACAGGCTAAAGGATTATGAAGGCCCCTGGGTTTGCCCGGCTGAACGAGGCCCTGCAGAGACAGTCAGGCTCAGCTTCCTGTAGTGCTGCTCCAACACTTGGAAGTGGGCCTCCAAAACTGGAAACTTCAACAAGAGCCACTGGGACCCTCGGTTCTCTTTGCTTTGTTTGTTGTTTAAATGGTAAAAATTTGAACAAATTTAATTCTACATTCTTCTTTTTCCTTTGTTATCACGCACTTTCATCAGCAAAGAATTGCCATATATACCCATACGTAATTCATATATATATATTTCAACACTTAGATGTCATGGGGGGACTTTATGCCATAGAGCTGTCTGAGCTGAATTACTGACCAGTTATATGAAGGAGGCAAAACACAGGTAACTCAGAGGTTTTAGAGGTTCTGAACAGCAACCTCAAAATAGGAATAGACAAAATGAAGAATGTTACAGGGGGGGAAATTACCAGCCCTTGTTCTGGATATCTTCATTTGGTTCAAGCTCAGCCTCAAAGTCAGCGGTTCTCAACCTATGGGTCATGACCCCTTTGGGGGTCGAACGAACCTTTCACAGGGGTCGCCTAAATACATCCTGCATATCAGATATCTACATTACGATTCATAACTGTAGCAAAATTACAGTTATGAAGTAGCAACGAAAATAATTTTATGGTTGGGGGTCACCACAACATGAGGAACTGAGTTAAAGGGTCGCGGCATTAGGAAGGTTGAGAACCACTGTGTCTAAGTGCATGATGACACTCCTTGGGGTGGACAAAGCACATGACTGTGAGAACCAGAGACCTGCCTCCCACTTGCTACGTGATCTCAGGAAGTGACTTTGCAGGCTCTGGATTCTTCATCTGAGAAGCTGTGGGATCAGATTAGATGACCAAAACATATGATGACTGAAGGGGCTTCGAGACCACCTGGTGCAGCTCTCTCACTTGATAGGTAGGAAGTGAGCCCCATAGCAATTCGATGGCTTTCCTGATGTCACAGTCCTCACAGCTGATGGAACAGAAATTGGCATCCAGGGTTTTCCACCTGTCACTGATACTCATTCCACAAAGCCCTATTCAAAATGACCTGATGCTCATGGTAATGAGGGAAGGGGCACAATATGTATTCTTAACCAGATTCCCTTAAAATGATTCAAAAGGTGGAATATTTCCTAATTTCCAAACTAACTGCTTCTTCTCTTCCTCTTCCTCTTCCTCTTCTTCTTCTTTGCCAAAGGAGGATTTGTTACTGTTTTGGATAACATACCATTCTCTAGGCCTGGAAAAATTCTTTTTTCACTTCATCTGTTCCAGAACATGAAGAGTAAATTTCAACACTCTCATTGGCGATGTCCCTCAAAAGTGGCAGGTACCCAACTGGAACTGATGAACTTGTGTGCTCTATAACCTTCTGGTGATAGAGTCTCTATTATACTATGTACCAAACAAGTTTCACACCAAAGCAAGGTGCAGGGCAAAAACATTCTGGCAAGGCTAAGGGGGTTCTTTACCCATGTGCCTACCTACCCAAGTATTTCTTAATTCCTTCCATCTAAGAAAAAGAGAGGTTCTTTAAGGTTAACAGTTCTAACCACACATGACTTTATTTAAGAACCCTAATTTGCCTGCAAAAAGAAACTTCTGTGGGCAAAGGGGAGAGTGAGGTTTCCTAAACCTGCCAGTTCTACAAATCTGGAGTTAAGGGGCAAAGGAGGAAAATTTTCTTATTCAAATTAACATAAATTAACCACAATGAACTTGATAAGATGACCTTAATTAAGAACTAAACTGGAATGTGGACATTTGAATCCTTCACTGTGGTAAAACAGAAGTTAGAGCCAATGTGGAAAATGAAACAATGAGAAAGATAAAAGGGGGCCTACAGCCAGGAAATGCACTGACGTAATGGAAATGAACCAGCACGGAGCAGAGGACTGGAGGAGCCCAGGGAGGCAAATGTCAGTGCAGGCCTGCTTCTATCTGCTGGAAAGACAATGAGGGGGTGTGGTTGGGAGCAAGGGTGGAGACAGTACCATCAACCAGACAGATAACTCCTTTCCAGGCAGGCTCTAACACAGCTCAAATGGAAGTTTCCTTTTAAGAGTGTAAACTTATAATTCCATGCTTATAAAGCGAGATCAACTCTCCATCAGATTTAGCAGACAGCTCTCCCAATCTAAGGTTTGTGGAAGTGAAGGAAAGAAGCCAGAGAAAAGCAGGCCTCTCTACGCCGCCCAATATGGAAGCCACTACTAGCCGATGTGGTTCCTGAGTGTTTGAAACATAGCTAGTATGTCATAGGAACTGAGTTTTATCTTATTTTAAATTTTATTTAACTTTAGTTACAGTTAAACTTAAATTTAGAAATAGACACTGATTCAGTTATTGAAAAACGAATTTGCATGTTTGGAACAACTCAGGTATATAAATCCATTTTTTCAACTGTAAATTTTAATCTAAATACAGGTCATGTGTTTTTTGTGAAAACTTAGTGTCCAAACTGAAATGCGCCATAAATGTAAAAGGCACACTGGATTTCAAGTCTTAATAGGAAAAAGAATGCAAAATCTCAATAAGTAGTTATATTACTGTTAAAATGATTTTTTAAAATATATTGGGTTAGATAAAACATATTACAGTTAATCTCACCTATTTCCTTTTACTTTTTTAAGTGGCTACTACAAAATTTAAAATTACATTCAAGGCTCATCTTTTATGCCCTGACCAGTTTGGCTCAGTGGATAGAGCGTTGGCCTGCAGACTGAAAGGTCCCAAGTTCGATTCCAGTCAAGGGCATGTACCTTGGTTTCGGGCACATCCCCAGTAGGGGGTGTGCAGGAGGCAGCTGATCGATGTTTCTAACTATCCCTCTCCCTTCCTCTCTGTAAAAAGGCTCATCTTTTAGGTTCACACAACATTTTCATTGAACAGCACTAATATAGATTCTAGAAGTCTAGATAAGAATATGACTTTTTTAAAAAAGAACATTATAGGTAATATATATTTTGGCATCTCTATCAAAATCAAACTAGAGAAAGTATACCATCTGATGAGTCCAAACAGTCTTTCTAATTACAATCTTCCAATAAATTAAAATTTGGCATTTGGTTGACAAATTTGCCTCAGATCAGTTCATTGTGTCAATCACCCAACATCAACTCTAAAGTAAAAATGATACTAAAGTTCTAGACCAAAGAAATTGACCATAAGAGTGAGCCCAGAAATAGAACACAGTGACTCCTAACCTGGGTCCCATGGCATCCTTTGTATTAATGCATCACTAGAATTCAAATATTTGAGAATAAATATCACATTCTGGTAGTCTTCTTTTACATGAACCATAAAAGGAAACCACATATAAAGTAAAGAAGCAGTTATATGTATTCCAAATATATGTAAATATAAATATATGTAAATATTCTAAAGAAGAAACAATTTGAAATAAACTCTGAACGTGTATCAAATTTATGGTAAATGATAATAAAGTTATATATACTTCATATGTACAAGTAAAATGCTATCAGCTAAAGGAAGTTCCTCTTAAGATTGTAAATTGAAAATCAGAAAACCTTTGACCTAAATCACTACTGAAAGACAAACTAAGCCTGTCTTTGTCATCACAGGTACCTTGAGATTTGATACCACCCCAGCAATTATATTTAGTGAGGGCAGCATCCATCCTCACACCATCCCAGAGAGGCAAGCGTTAGCTATCACCTCCATTTTAAGAGCTTGGTAATCGATTAATCATAGAGAAGTTAAATAGCACACCCAAGGTTTAACATTTGCTAACAGCTGCTTATTTCTGCTTAGCCCTGAACTGTCATTCTGCAAGCTGCCACCAGACGTGCAAGGTGCTTATTAATGGGGCAGTAAACCCAGCTGAGAGGGTCTCCAAGGTTTGATACTGGCAGCACGCAGTTTGGTCAACTGTGTTTTCTTTTCCTTATAAAAACAGAACTGGACAGTGCAGCAGTATAATTCACTAACAAATCTTTAATCACTATCTTTGTTTTATGAATTAAAATAGACATAACTTAGCACATATTTATATTAAAAATACCCACCTTCAAATTAAGAATCTTTTCCCACTAAATGTCACTATTTTAAACCTCCATCTAATTTCAATTTGGGTTTATTCCAGAGTCTAAATGGAATTCTCCCTGATTTAACTCTGGATTGTGATTTCTCCAACAAATCTCAGGTCTTCAGAATAGCATGAGAGTTTATCAGGTAACTTTCCTGAGTTAACCTATTCTTTCTTCTCCCCTTTTAGCTTCAGAAACAGTTTCAAGGGCATCCAGGATCTCATCTGCTGAGTCCCTTCCTCCCTTCAGAGAATTCACTGTCCTTCAGCCTTTCCCACACGCTAGAGAGAACCTTGGGATTCGCTCCTTCCTCCCCATGGCTTACCTCTGCTCCACCGCCCATTCTGGGCTCCCTTTGCCAAGCAGAAGGAACCACGGATGCAGCCGTCTTGTTCTCTCCACTCTGTGGTCTTGTTCCAATCAGGGAGACATTTCTATGGCAACCAACATGCACCACCATCTCACGCCCCTTCCATGAAAGTTCCCTATTTGCACGGCAGACAGTTTGGCAAGGACACTGAATTACTTTAACTTGCCTAGCAACGACTACCTGTTCCAGCCCCTCTAAAGGGGCTAAGTTTTTTTCGCTTTATCTTTTAAAACACACCCCGGGGCGGGCTGGCTGTGAAAAGGGCAGCTGCCAAGTCAGCCTCCCAGGGCACTGGCATGTACCAGTAGCATGCACAGCTATTGGGCAAACTGAAGCCTCTTCTTGCCCAAGGTAAAAAAAAAAATATATCCCTGGTTCAAGGCAAGGGCCCAGGGGTAGACAGTTCTAAGGTACTCACTCTGGGCTAACTCAAGAAAAATTTCAATTCCTAGAGAACCTCATATCTCACTCATCCTCACCTATAAGAAGAGTTGAATTATCAGTATATCTACCTCCATCCAGAAAATCAGGTTTAGCCATCCATTATTCTGTGTATTTAGGACCCTCCTATTGATTTACTGATTTATTGAACAGGCTAGCAGCCAGATGTGTTAACTTAGAGTCCTACTCATTTAGGTAATTTTTGTATCAGGAACCAACATGGTCCCAAATGGATGCTGCTGCTATCCACATTTTTACCTCCATGAAAAATTCTAAATAAATACTCATAATGTCTACAATATAATTTGGGTGCCCTAAAATGAGACACTTTGTCTGAAAATCCACAGAGGTGGAGGGGCTTGACCAACGAATAAACTGAGTTTTTTTCAGCCCTTGGGCTGTTCCGCTGATAGGATTCCAAGCTTGCCTCGTGCCCTTTCAGAACAAAGACCAACAGTGAATGCTAGCTCCTAAAATCAACTGACAACATAATCAAGCCACATCAATTCTTTATAAAGCTTGTACTTTTAATAAGCTGGACACGATAAAGATATCAACATTTTATTAGAAATTAAGAAATAATATTAGAGCTTATAATTAAGATTAAAAATGTGAAAACACACTTTTCAATACATAGAAAATAAACACTTCTTCCTAATGCTTGAGTTTTCTTATTTTGGGGGTTTTGGGAGGTGGAGGAAGCAGATAAATAACTACTGCTGCTAAACTAGAAATCACAAGTCTCAGAAACCCCCCACACATAAAATAATTAAAACAATAAACTGGATCCAAGAACTGGAAATGATATTTAATCAAGTAAAACAGAAAACGGCAAATGTGTCTCTTGGGGTACATTACTTGACATGCAGGCAGGGGCAGCTGAAGAGAAATTTCCCTTAGTCCTTTTTAATTCAGTAACAAGAAAATGGGAACTATGGCATAAAATTAAATTTTTTCAACTTCCAAAGATTAGAAAGAACCCTCCATTTTTAAAAGCATTAAGGTTCACTGCCTCATTCTTTCTGGCCTCTCAAATATTCCTAGTTTTTTTGTTACAAACTCAAGAAAAAATATTTCCCTTGCTATTCATTATAAAAGCCCAGAATTCTTTTGACATTGCCATTTTAACTGTCTATTGTTCCCCTAACTCCAGGAAACCTCCAAAAGCCAGACGTAATGACTGTTGTGACGGGTTTTCAGTAACAAGAAGTGAAATTTCCTGTCAAAAGAAGTGCTCTCTACATTTTCATTGTATGTAAAACATGATTCTATGAGCACCTTCACAGACAGGAGCGTCTCTGAGACCCTGAAAATGTACTGTAAAGGGAGAAAGAATGAATCAAAATGACACATAAATTTATGGGAGCTTTTCCCGTTTAGTTATAGAAAACCATGTGATTTATTTTGCAATTAGTACCGGTTCTTTGTTCAAAGAACTGGCTTTTCACTCTAGAGCCATTAAGGGCAGATTCCAGACATTAATCCAACAAAGGAGCAGAAAGAAAAGTTGAGTTGGTGCTTATTGGGAATACTCTACATCTCAGCCTAAATGGATATGGAACCTGTACATTTCTAATGTTCTTCCAATAACTGCTGAAAGTCACCAGATTCCAAGTCTCCCAGACTGACTGAGCAGCTCAGTTTTCAGTAGAGATCTAGTCAGATGAGCAGGAAAAAGGCAGTATGTTTCTGGAGGAAGAGTCATGGGCCAGGATTTAGAAGCCTGGGTTCAAGGACTGTACAGCCCTTAACCTGCGGAGCCCTCAAAAACAAAGACTCCCTCTCATTTGCCTCACTTCTCCCGTGTAAACGAATGGACATGGCTGTGTCAGATTTAGTAAAATAACATATGGAAACAACTTGAAAAAAAAATGGGATGCCAAATGGCCTTACTATTAAGAAGAGTAAGAGTTTGCTTTTGTGAAATTATCTTATGCAAATATATTCCTGTGTGACTCAGTTTCCTTATCTGTAAAATGGAAATAATAACAACACTCATTCCATGGATACTGTAAGGATTAAATAAGAGAATATATGAAATGTTCTTAGAAGAGTGTCTGGCATGAACAGAGCAAATGCTCAAAAATATTAGCTATTACATTTAGTACAAAGCTAATTTATTTACTGAGAACTGCGGATCCCTAGTAATGGAGAGTCCCTCGTTGCTGCACAATTGTAGCATAAAGTGAAAAACAAAAGACAGGAACGTAAAGCAGGGATCAGTTATGCCTACAGCACCTGCCTTGTTGTAACTAGTGGCCCAATCAGGCCCAAAGTAATAACCACAGGAGGATGCCTTGGATAGAGCTTGGACCAAACACATAGCTACTCTGAGTATAGTGAGAGGCGAACGGCTGTATCAACCACGCTACTAAAAGTTGAGTGGGTTGCCAAAACCGGTTTGGCTCAGTAGATGGAGCGTCAGCCTGCGGACTGAAGGGTCCCAGGTTCGATTCCGGTCAAGGGCATGTACCTTGGTTGCGGGCACATCCCCAGTGGGGAGTGTGCAGGAGGCAGCTGATCGATGTTTCTCTCTTTGGTGTTGCTAACTCTCTATCTCTCTCCCTTCCTCCCTGTAAAAAATCAATAAAATATATTTAAAAAAAAAAGTTGAGTAGCTGTACACTAAATAGGACATGCATAGTGGCAAGGACTCTGTCAGTCTCTTCTCTATGTCTGGCTGGTTCCATAGGTTTCCCCAAAATATTTGAAAGATGGGAAGATGGATGGATGGGATGAACACAGGTAGTGCTTTCAATATAATACTCTTGCAGAGTTCCTATCATAATACAGACTTCTCGATATTAAAATACAGTATATATGGAAGACAAGGGAAAATCCCAACGGTGTCTGTACTCTCATACCTGCATTCATTAAGTATTTAATCAATGTTCCCTATGGGTCAAGCACAGTGCAGAAGTTTAATGAATAAAGGTTTATTGATGCAATTACAGATATATAAGCAAGATTTGAGGGGAAGAAGTTGGCCTCTGCCTTGGACTGGAATCTAGTCATAGTGGAGATAATGAATTACCTACCTCCTTAGTTGGCTTCTTACAGGCACATCTTCTCTGCATCTGAATCTTAGAGATGCCATTTAAGTATCAAGATATATTTAATGTTAAGAAACCAAGGACAAATTAAAAGTCATGCCCAGTTGGTGTGGCTCAGTGGTTGAGCATCAACTCATGAACCATGAAGCCATGGTTCGATTCCCGGTCAGGGCACAAACCCAGGTTGTGGGCTCGATCCCCAGTGTGGCACATGCAGGAGGCAGCTGATCAATGATTCTCTCTCATCATTGGTGTTTCTATCTCTCTCTCCTTCTCCCTTACTCTCTGAAATCAGTAAAAATATATATCTTTTAAAAAGTTTTGTTCAAAGGATGTAATTGTACCAGATGGTATCCAAGGGATGTAGGGTATGTAATTAATTACAATAATACCTTACAACAAATTCATACTGATGGAAGTAATATATGTGTGACATATTGAATTATGGACAAGCTTTAAAGAAGTGGAATTTTATTAAAGTAATTCAAATTAAATGATAATAAAATATTACCAAGTGGAAATCCCTGTAGAATTACTTAATGACTAGAATCACTCATAATCAGTACATAGTTAGGATGCAAAGAGATGCATGTCAAGCAGGTTGATACGTTTCCTAGCAAACATATTTACACTATTCATCTGCTCCGTGGGTCCTTTCTTCATAGATAAAACTAAGTCAACTTCCGGTTTACACTGAAGAAATTATTATGGACCATGAATTAACGGGGTACTAATGGATGGCACTGCTGAAGAGAAACCCAGGGCTCTGTCAGATGGCAGCAGCCAACTACATCTGAATTTATTTTAAGTTATACTTACTCCACTGCTCATGCGCATTATCATGAGCGGCTCTGTCACTGCATACAAAGCAGGAAGGAACTGCTGAATGAAGTCAGTGTGCTGAATGGAGCAGGAGAGTAGGTGGAGTGGAGTACCTGCCTTTCCCCTGCCTTCCTTTTCTATGTTATTTTTTCTTTTTCCTCTTATCTGGTATTCTGGGATACACACTGACAGCCTGTTCAGGCTGAGAAGCCTGAGAGAGACACACCTGGCCACTTAGACTCAGGAAAAACACACATGCACACACTTTTCCCAGCCTATGTAGGATCTTCTGACTTTAGTGAATAGAGCTAGCACATTTCCAAAGCCTTCAGAAGCTGCAAAGAATGATCAATGCTACCCTTTAACACAACCACCTATGAGACAGGACGGCAAGTGTCTTCATTTTACCTGAAAGGTTACTGACATGATCAAGGCCACTGTTAGAAAATGATAGAGTCCAATCCTCCCACTCGTGGTCTGTGGAGATGTCCCCACACCGTTCTGCCTCAGTACCAAACAAGGCTTTTTAAAGACCCATAAGGTAAGTTGACAAGCCCTGGCATCCAATCCATTATATCCGTGGGAAGCAGATCCCTTGATGGGGAAGTCTCACTATAATTTCACAAGGAACATAGCAGGTTCTGAAAGAGCTGCTTTTCAGATATAAAATACCTCTTATCTGTAGCAGCTCTTCTACTAGTGAAAAACATGGTTTGGGGCAATGTCCAAGGCAGATTACTTATTGGTCTGAATTCTTATTTCTCAGCAAATTTGAGGTGCACATTGGGGGTAGGAGTGGCTAGTCTTACAAGGATAAATGGGAGGCAACTAAAAAGTATTTTGCAAACACAAAACTTAGTACAAATGCTTAAATTAACTCCAAAACTTTATCAGTGGTTCTCAACCTTCTGGCCCGGTTAAATACAGTTCCTCAGATTGTGACCCAACCATAAAATTATTTTCGTTGCTACTTCATAACTGTAATGTTGCTACTGATATGAATCGTAATGTAAATATCTGATATGCAGGATGGTCTTAGGAGACCCCTGTGAAAGGGTCGTTTGGCTGCCAAAGGGGTCGCGACCCACAGGTTGAGAACCACTGCTTTAGACGTTCTCTTTACCTCCTTTTTAAAAAGAATAATCCCATGTAAAGGCTCATATTCTATGACCATAAGTAATATATTAATGTAGGGGAGATTGTTTTCATTGGAGGCATAGCAAAAATCTGATAAATTTTAATATCAGTTTAGGTTTGGGGAAATCTCTGGATTGGAAAGTCTTAAGAGAGTTTTGAAATTATGCCACTGAGTGATTCCCACACCTGGACAACAGGTATCAGAATCCCAAACAGGGGCTTATATTCAGCTGAATGTGAGAACCACTGATCAACCAACCCCCAGAGACCAGACTACCTGGTGAGTCAAGTCCATGCTGCTCCTTCCCCCAGAAAAGCTTAATAATAAACCCTAAAGAAGGGTAGTTTAAAATAGCTGCCCCCTCCTGACCAGCTGGTGGGGTTTGGTGGGTTGGAGAGTTGCAAACATCACTCACTCGCTAATTACTCTAAAGAGCAGCTGGAGCTGTTGAAAAGCCAAAGTAGCCAGCAAGAGGGGTTTCAAAGACTACATTTTGAGAGCTGCAGAGATTTATAGAATTCCTCATACCTTTGATGTTTTTCCAAACCCAGCGGACCCAATCCACTCCCACCAGTCTTTAAGGCATTGGTGCCTTCTGACTCTGGATTCAGAGTAAAACATGACCACTTAGCCAGCCCCAAGCAAACAAATAGACTTACACACACACACACACACACACACCCTATGCAGTACAAGTGAACAGGTTGAGAAAAATCATTAGGGAGGACCTGTAAGGTCAGCAATGATTACCATGGTAACAACAGCCAATAGCATGCTGTCATTTTCAGCTCCAAGTGCAATGATTTGAGACCTGCGTCTCCCTTGGGAAGTTTGGCTTTTGTAAGAGGCCTAGATAGACTTGTTGTCTCCCATTGCGAAGCTCTTTTTTAGTCTCTGGCAGAAAGGAGTGCACTCCTTATTAAAGATTGTTCACAGTCCAGATACAAAACAAGGGATAAAGGTTCAGAACTCTATCGTTCATTCATTGATTTACTTGTTTTTGAATAGTCATCAGAAACTGCTCAGCTCTGGCCTATTAAAAGCCATTCACTCCCTCACATGGGATGGTTCCCTGGGTCCCTCACATGGGATGGTTTCCTGGTACAAGAGACCAAGTTCCAACCTCACTTGTTCTATTTTGGACCAACAGCCAATGCTCTGATCCATTCTTAGAGTAATCTACCAGCCTGTGAAATTCCCTCTTATCACTGCAATAATCCTGTGTGAATATCCACTTATGTACTATTATGGTGTGTTTTATGTGAATAATATTAATGTACTGAGGAATAAATAAATGATTCCCTATAAGCAATACAGAATAGTGCCTGGCACCTGGTAAGTGCCCAGTGAGTGTTAGCTGCTGCTGTTTTTATTATTACCATTATTATTAGTAGTACATACATACATATGTATATACGTAACATGTGTGTGTATATATATACACGTATATACATATATGCACCCTCTCACAGTCTGGGAGCCCTCGGGGGGAGGTCCGTCAGTCGGACATCCTTAGTGCTGTCGAGGAGGCAGGAGAGGCCCCCGCCACTGCTGCTGAGCTTGCCAGCTGTGAGCCTGGCTTCTGGCTGAGCGGCACTCCCCCTGTGGGAGAGCACTGACCACCAGGGGGAAGCTCCTGCATTGAGCATCTGCTCCCTGGTGGTCAGTGTATGTCATAGCAACCAGTCCTTCCACTGTAGGGTGGAAACCAGCTCTCCGACATCCCCCCCCAGGGGTCCCGGATTGTGAAAGGGTGCAGGCCAGGCTGAGGGACTCCACCAGTTCATGGTTGGGGCTGGGGAGGGACGTAGGATGTTGGCCAGCAGGAAGGGACCGCAGGAGGGCTCCAGAGCATGTCTGGCCTGTCTCACTCAGTCCCGATTGGCCAGACCCCAGCAGCAAGCTAACCTACCAGTTGGAGATTCTGACCCCTGGTGGTCAATGCATGTCATAGTGAGCAGCTGAGCGATCTTAGCATATCATTAGCATATTAACGCTTTGATTGGTTGAACAGCCCACCGGACGACTGGACACAGCGTATTAGGCTTTTATTATATAGAATATATAAAACAAAGATATTTCATACATCGCCAAGAGTGTAACAGCTGGGTCCTGGGTGTATGAGTGCCCTAATTTGAACTAATGTGCCAAATGCCACTCTAAAATGGTAGGTCAGCTTATACTTCTATTTGCAATGCATGACAGTCCCCACAGTCCCTGAAACACTTGACATAACTGAGTTCTCTAAAATGCTGCACATATATATCATTATTGCATTTCTCTTATTACTAGTGATGTGGTCTTTTGAGTTTCCTCCTCGTAAACTACCTTTTCAAACCCTTTACCCAAATTTTCTACAAATAACATGTATTACTTAAAAATAATCTCCCACCCCCGTGTACTGAAATCAGTTGAACAAGTCAAGCAATAGAGACGAGAATAACCCACACATGAGAACAGATGGCAGTTAACCCATCTTCTGAAAATGGCAGTGACTCTGTGGGTCCGGTGGCAACAGTGAATTTGAGAATTATACAATAACAGGAGCTGGGACAGCAAAAACTAATGATGCTATGTGAAATATATCTGCTACAATCCCTGGCTCATCGTAGATAGTTCATTGAACACTACTTCCCTCCCCTGTTTTCTTAGATTATAACAACAAATCTGTGAGAAAGAAAATTATGTATTTTTATTCCCCTTTAATGGATAACAAAACTGCTTGGAGGGATGCTGTGAGCTGCCTCAGGAGAGAGGCGTGACTGAGGCAGGTGTGTCTAGCTTCTCTCTTCATTTCTACCAGGAGAATAAGCTTGAAAGCAGTCAGCTCTTGATTTGCATCCCAGCTCCTCAACTTATTAACTGGGTAGTATTCAGGCAAGTAAAGCCGCCTCTTTGAACCTCAGTTTCCCCCCATCAAATGAAGTAATAATAATGGCATTTTCCTCATAGGGTTGTACTTAGGATTAAATGAATGATTCCTTACAAGCCATGCAGAATAGTTCCTGGCACCTCATAAGTGCACAGTGGTAGCTGCTGTTGCTATTGCTGCTGTTATTATTGTTGTTGCTATTATTATTATTATTATTATTATTATTATTATTCCTTCTGTCTATGGGATATAGAGATTGTACTAAATTGACACTGTAAACAGTATTTCACTGCCAGGAGCCGGTCCATCCTTGCTGTTTCAAGGGACCTGGCATACATGGCATACTGTTCTTAATATGTTTGCTCACCTTCTTGGTGCTGTGTTTTAACCAAGGTCACCTCTCCGAGAAAGGTTGTTTCCCCAGGTAGGGATTTTCCCCTGAAGTTAGGGAGGGAATAAAACCCCTTCACTAAGTGCCAGGCGG
>NW_006287951.1:1340748-1347684 GCF_000327345.1 Myotis davidii | reverse complement strand
CTGATCAACTGAACGCTGTCTCCGTGTCATTCCTTCTTTGCCGACTCTGTCCACACCTTTGGGGACCCCTGGACCTGCTGGGGTTGGACCCTAGCATTTCACATTAACATCCTCCAATTACATGGTTTTTAGAAGTCATTTTGAAGGGTTAAAGGCCACATGGCAGCATATGAACACTTTATATCTTAAATACTGTATTTCACTCTAAACATTTTTCATAAGACATTTTTTTTTCCCATTTGGTTTTAAAAATACCTTGAGGAGTTTTTCATTTTTTTCCTAACATTTTTTTGGGGTGTTTTCCCACAGGTCCTTGCATCTCCAGTAACATGTCTGAGGACTTCACTGACTAAATAAAACAAAACTGCTGGGAAATGGGCCTCCCTCCATATGAAGCCAGCACTTTTGTCTTGTTTATACCAGAATTATTCTTATTCATATTTTCATCCATGGAAGTAAAAGAGGATGTCACTACAGAAATAAGTTAACTAGAGGTAACCATGGCCTGTATACAAGTCACCCTCATTTTTCTCAGCTTTAAAAATAAAACAGGCAGGGGGATCAAATCAAGCAGGTGTGGCAAACGCCCGAGTTCAGGAGCAACAGCAACAAAATGAGGGCTGCCTGGATTCCTGAGTGGTCAGAACTCCCTGAATTACAAAAAGCAGTACTATGGTGGGAAAAGAATAGCCTGGAGCCCTAGTGTTTACATCCGGTTCTGTTATAAGTAACCCAGGATGTCCAGCTAGTGCTACTTCTGTAGGCTTGATTCCATATCTATAATAATAAAAGTGTAATATGCTAATTAGACTGGATGATCTTCCGGATGAAGCTGCGGTGGCGGGGGCCGAGGCAGAGGCAGCCACCACTGCGGCAGGGACCGAGCCCCTTGCACGAATTTCGTGCATCGGGCCTCTAGTTCATTATAAGATGAGGCATGGGACAAAACATCCTCTTTCTCCATATTTCCTTCCAGCCCGAAATCCCAGGGCTATATAGTTTATTCCTCTATCTATATTTAAAAATTCCTACATGTTTATATGCATACTACCTACCCAAGCAATTATATTAGTGATGCGATGTTCATCTCTCTGTAATTCAATGCACACATGAGAATCCAGGTGCCATGTCTAATTGGAAGACAGGGATTCAACCTGTAGAAAATAACCAGTTGCTCCTTCCAGGAACATAATTTTAACTATGCTTTTCCCAGCCATGGCTTGCCTGCAAATATAGGCTCAAAGATACGGAGCTACTTTCTCCATGTAGATTTTCTCCTCTTTCCCAAGGTGGGCTGAAAAGGGTAAAGTACCCCAAAATTAACCATCACAAATATTCTGCATGCCGGATTTGCTGAGCAGTGTCAAATACACACAGCCATATCCTGAACTCAACAAATGAGACCCTGGGAACTTCCGTGATTTCCACAACAAACGAGCATATACCTCACCAAGCTACACAGAGCTACTCCAACAGTCCCTCCTAGGACTAGTGTCAAGGAAAATAATCAGGGAGAAGATGAGCAGCATCTAGTCATCTGTGACTCAACCCACTTGGCTTGGCTCAAAGGTAGGGATGGGGTACGATGGGGTAAGAACATGCCATCCTGACAAGGCCATCTTGATACATGGGAGATTTTTACTCATTACTTTATATTTATAAACATTATCTGAAATATTATAAAATATGGGAAATAATGCCAAAACTGGTTCGGCTCAGTGGATAGAGCGTCAGTCTGAGGACTGAAAGATCCCAGGTTTGATTCCGGTCAAGGGCATGTACCTGGGTTGCGGGCCCATCCCCAGTAGGAGATGTGCAGGAGGCAGCTGGTCGATGTTTCTAACTCTCTCTCTCCCTTCCTCTCTGTAAAAAATCAATAAAATATATTTTAAAAAAAATATGGGAAATAAATATATGTAAAAGAGCCATCCTGACCATGGCCAGGTGGCTCATTTGTTTGGTTCGGTGTCCTGTATACCAAAAGGTTGTGGGTTAGATTCCCAGTCAGGGCACATACCTAGGTTGCAGGTTCAAGCCCTAGTCAGGGCGCGTACAGGAGGCAACCAATCAATGTTTCTCACATAGATGTGTCTTTCTCTCTCCCTCCTCTCTAAAATCAATAAACATATCTTTGGGTGAAGATTTAAAAAAAGAGCCATCCTCAGATGCCCCCTCATCTCATATATGGCAATCAAGTGTTATAAACCCAAAGGGAAGGGGGGATCCTCTGAGAACTGACTTGTAAAGTCAGTGATGCTACAATGCTTATTTTGAAAAGACAAATCTGTTTCATGCAATCACTATATTAGGAAACAATCTGAGCATAGTGCAAATTTTACATTGGCTTATGAGCAATTTCATCTACAAAAAACACTAGGTGACTGCAGAAAACTGCACACAACTGAGCCATACGTGCACATGACTCGAGTCATTTTGTTCCTGGGGGTACCTATGACCACTCCCCGCCCCCTTCTCATCACCATTCCTTCTGCAATCCAGCTCCATGTGTCACTATAGCCTTCAACGGCAGATGCTAGCATTTTTGTTGTTTTGCCCACCCTCCCCACGGTGGGCAAAAAATTGTTTTCTTTAGTAAAGGGAAAAAAAATAACCCCTCTACATTGCTATTGATGTGGGCAAAGTAGATAAACTCAGTGCAGACACATTCTCAAAGCCCTCAGGGCTGTTCTTATTTTCTAACAGAGTGAATATGTCAATGCAGACCTGCCAGCTGTCTCCCACCAGAACTAAAGGATGCCCCAGTCTTCTTTATGGAGAGGTACTGGGGACAAGGGGAGGAGGGCAGGGCAGCAAGGGCAGTTTCCACTTCATTTACTAACGGCAGTCAAGGGCATGGCAGGAGCCTAGTGTAAGTCTATGGCCACCAAAGACACGCATTTTCTTAGACTTAATGTGAGGTATGGAGAAAAGTCCAGGCCGCATGTGGATGACTAATGTGGGTACATGTTTACTGTGCCTGGGGGTATTATGTATTCTTTGCCTTGTTCTCAAACTGCTTTAGGGCAACTTACAAAGATGTATATTATACAGAATGATAAAAATATATGAAAAATAATAAAAATAAAACAAAGGAGCATTTGTGTGTATATATTCATATGTAAATGAATCCACACATATGTATATGTAAGTCATAATTCAAACCCTAATTAAAGAGAGTCCTCTAATCTTGGCTACATAAAAGCAAGGAAAGAGGGTGGTGAAAACTCTCAAAATGGAACCTGGAGAAAGATTTCCTGAAAGAAAGTCAGGAACTAAAGCCAGAGCCTTGGGCTGAGATATCAGTTCTGTCATTTACTTTCTAAGGATGTAATTTAAACTTTGAGTTTAATTTCCTCATAGATAAAGGAGAGAATTCTCCCCACCTAAGAGTGTTATTTTCTAGATTAAGTGTCAGTGTTCCTAAGGTCATAGGATATCCTAATTCTGCTCTAAACCTCTGGTTTTATACTGAGTTCAGGAATTCAGATTGTTTGGGCATCCCAGAGTTCAGACACAGTCTCCGGTGTCTGGGACACTATGGATCTGAAAGGCAGGACGTAAGCACACATAGACCCAAGGAGCAGTGAGTCAGAGCCAAGCTGGCTCAAAGGGGTGACAGGACTAAGAACAGAGGGACTGGAGTCTGATTTTAGGTCGCTCCAGGTTGGGAAAACCTTAGGACAGTGGTTCTCGAAATGTTGTGCCTGGACCTGCGGCATCCACATTGCCTGGGAACTTGTTAGAAAAGCAAATGATTGGGCTTTATCTCGTACTTACTGAATCAAGAACTCTGAGGGTGGAGCACAACAACTGGATTTTAAGTAGCCTCCCTCCCCCAGAAGATTTTGACGCATACTCAAGTTTAAGAATCGCAGCCTTAGGAGACAAAGTTTTGCTTCAGTAGGTTCAAGAGTTTGCATCTGTTTCAAGTTAGAGTTTTGAAAAGGTTTGCTAGAATCCCAGCATCCCTCCGCCCCTGCTCTATAACTTAGCAAGGGATACACACTACCCTCTGGTTCTGTGAGAGCAGGATGCTGGTCACCCAGCAATGCTCACCACTTCCTCAAACCATGAGAGTTTGGTCAATTCCTGATCCTGCCCGAAATGTCACAAACATGCTGATCAAATGGCACTGGAGGGTTTGTGGACAGAAAGCAATGTGGATGTAATCCCCTTAGAATGAAAGGAACCTAGAAAAAAAAAGAAAAAGAACCTACTGGAGTGTGTAAATAGGGCCCATAGTGGAAGGACTGATATAGAAATACTTCCTTTCACATACACAGCACTAACTACTTATTTCTACTTGTCATCCCGTCTGCTCAGTGTCTTTAGCTGTGACTGCACGCTCAACTGGGCGAGTTGCTCACCACCTTCATTCCCTTCCCTCCCCACACTCAAATCAACTGCAGAATCACCAGAGTTTGATTGTATGTAGTTCTTGCAACATCTAGCCCCCTTAATTTCCTTTTATTTTTCATTTCTCTGCTTGCTCATCTGATTGCATTTTCACAAATTCTCAAAGGAATGCATGAGCAGAAAAGGGAGGGGAAAAAAGTAGGCAAAATAGTCAGGCTCGGTGAAGAAGAGTTGCAATCACAGTGTAAGCAAAAATACAGGATTTGTGGTTAATTAGTGGATTTCAGTTACCCTGTGGGATTCTGTCAGGGTCCCTGCCTCCACTTACCAATCCTGAAAAGAAAATATATAATAGCAAATATAATAGCTACACATCACAATTCCCAAGTGTCCTATTAAATACTAATGTTGCACCAAAACTAAGATCAGTCTGATTAGTAGGCAGGAGGCTGTACCTCCTGCAAGGTATTAAAAAGATGCTGTAAATCATACTACTTGGTTAAAACTGCAATTATTAAATAGAATATAAAACACACTGAACGGTATCTATGGCACAGACTCACTTGCTTACTCATGCATTATTAATGCATGCAATGGTGGGCAGCCTTTCTAATTCTTCCCACCATAACCTTTGTGAGTTTTAGAAACTAAATAATTCTTATAATTACAAAGGAATACTCATGTTACACAGAAAACTAAGCAAATGGATATGCACTGGTCTAATAACTGTATAAAGTTTCCAAGCAACAATTTTGGGTTTAATATTTGTCTTATTCCCTTTAGAAATAGTTACCTTATCACTCTAAACCAGTGGTTCTCAACCTGTGGGTCACAACCTCTTTGGCGGTCGAACGACCCTTTCACAGGGGTCGCCTAAGACCATCCTACATATCAGGTATTTACATTACGATTCATAACAGTAGCAACATTACAGTTATGAAGTAGCAACAAAAATAACTTTATGGTTGGGTCACAACATGAGGAACTGTATGTATTTAAAGGGCCAGAAGGTTGAGAACCACTGCTCTAAATTCTCCCCAGAGATACCTGGTAACTCAATTTTGATGGAGAGATTCCATAAGAGTAATCACAAGTCATGGGATGTGTAGTTAGAAGGAACCTTGGGAATCATCTAATCCAAACCTCCCTCATTTTATGGGCAAGGAAATTGAGACCCAGGGAGATTCAACATTTGCCCAAGATCACACCAGTGAGCAGCGCAGTGAGAACTAGCACTTCATCTCCTAACTCTCCAGCCTGCTGGTCTTTCCACTGTATCATTTGGCCTCTGAGCTTCAAGCAGAACCAACCATGGACAAAGTCTCTGAAATCACCTGCATGACCACCTGCACCCATGTTACAGATAGGTCATCTTTAAAGACAAGTTCTCCATAGGAGACCTATTAGCCCTTCCAGTGTTCAAGCAAAAGCCTAAGATGTGGGGTCATGTCAGGCCACATCTTCTACACCTGGAATTCACTTCACTTAAAAGGAAAGCATTCACTCCACCAACATCACTCTCCCGAGAAGGCTGTAGCTTAGAGGTCATGGCTATTCACTGACAGAGTTTAGGTCGAGGGCTTCCAAGCCCGTAAGCTCTCAAAGATGCAGGATGTGTCACCTGATCCTTCCTACGCATCCTGGTGAATCACAAGCAATCACTCTTTCACAGTTGCTATGAGTTGATGTCAAGGTTTTGCTGGCAATTAAATCCCTTTCATAATTTGACTCCACCAAAAGGCCAGAGAATAGAAGCTTCAGAGAAGAGTTTTCCCCCTACACACTTTTCCCTATGCTTGTGTTTGGCACCACATACGCTTGCTTCTGGCGGTAACCTACCGATCTGCCTGTAGCACACACTTCGGGCAAGCCATTTTGTCTTTCAGGAGTTCATGCTTGCCTTGTAGGAATGCTGGAAGTATGAAGTGCTCTACTAATTAGAAATATAAAAATAAAGTATAATTCCTAGGATTGCAAAAAGAGTCAGGCACAGATCTTAAGATTTTCAGACTCAAAATAAGATGAGACAGATGTATTTGGAGGGCATTTAATCTCTTAGTGACTGCTCTGCAGGTCCAAATGGCATGGAATTCAGTTAATTTGTAAATACTCCATATGCAAGAAACTCTCCAACAACAGTCTATTTTTCCAAGCACTCAAAGCCCTTCAGTGTCTCCCTCATGCTTACAGAATAAAAAATTAGGTGCTTAGATTCCAGGGCAATTTTTTTTTTTTTTTTTACAATCTGTTCAACACCATTCAAATAAGATTAATTACTCACTCTTTTAAAACCCACGCTGCATTAGTTACCTATTACTGAGAAACAAGATAGCCTAAAATTTAGCGGCTAAAAACAACAATAAACATCTCACACAGTTTCTGTGGGTCAGGAATCTGAGAGCAGCTTACCTGGATGATTCTAGCTCAGAGACTCCTTTGGGGTTGCAGTCATGATGAAAGCCAAGGCTGCAGTCATCTGAAGGATCTGCTGCCAAGACAGGTTTCACGTGGGCCTGCCACGTGGACCACCCCAAAGAGATGCTCATCTCTTAGGACATGTCAGCTGCTTCCCCTCAGAGC
>NW_006287951.1:1332954-1340722 GCF_000327345.1 Myotis davidii | reverse complement strand
TGCCAACTGCAAGCCACAATGTCTACTGTGAGCTAGTCTCGGAATCACATGTCATTATTTCTGTAATATCATGTTGCTACACAGGCCAGCCCTATCCAATTGGGGAACTCCACAAGGTGTGAATCCCAGTAGGTGGGGATCACAGGAGGGTACTGGAGGCTAGCTACTATACACACTATACTAGCCCACCTCACTGCCATTCCTTATGCAGTTCTCTTCACATGGTTTGCTCTTTTTCTTCTGCTTGTCTTAATGTGGTAAAGTAAAAACACACCATTTAGAGTTGGTGAAACTGGCTCAATCGCAGTCAAACACTGCAATCTGATTAGAGCAAGTCTCTCAGCCTTAGCTCCCATATCCATAACACAAATGTTATAATCCCTGCTGCAAAAAGGAATGTGGGCACTAAAGAAATCCAGTACATATAGAAGAGTACTCTGGAGACTGTAAATATGTAAAATTCTTTCTTTTTTTATTGATTTCAGAAAGGAATGGAGAGGGATAGAGAGATAGAAACATCAATGATGAGAGAGAACCATTGATTGGCTGCCTCCTGTTCACCCACTACTGGGGGCGGATTGAGCCCACAACCCGGGCATGTGCCTTTGGTTGGAATTGAATCTGGGACCCTTCAGTCCGCAGGCTGATGCTCTCCACTGAGCCAAACCAGCTAGGGAGTAAAATTATTTATTAACCACCACATTTCTTCAAGGACTGCCTATATGCCATTTTTTTTAAACCTTCACCTCTCTCAGTTGGAGGTCCCAGCCTCCTCCTCTGGGTTCTGACAGCACTGCATGTATTCCTACAGTCTTCTCACATTCTGCATTTATTATAAGTATTTACTTAAGTGAAATTCACCCCTACTGAGTTATAAGTTCCTTCAGGTCAGAATTTCCCATGACACTGTCTGCAGAATAGTTGATAAATGTTTAATTAACTGAACTAGCATGCCTTCAGAAAGTCCTTTCCCCTTTAACAACCATCCACAGAGACCAGAAGGGCTTTATGTACATATTGTCCATGGGTACACATGATATAACAGAGAAAAAGGTTGACTTTAGTTCTAGATGTCCAGAGCATCTTGAGGCCCAGGGTAGAAAAATTAGTTTGGCACCTTTGAATATTTCTTGGGTATCAAAACCTGAGGTCCTAGGATAATCCATGGTTTTTGAGGAACACATTCCTACCCGGTTTATTTCTCCACTTGCACAGGAGAGTAAGTCAAGGGGGGCTGGGGTAAGAATGCTACAGCCAGAATTCTAAAGACGTTACTACTCCCTTGCCTCCCAAGTTTCCTGCTCCCTGGCTGTTCAAACATCACTAATCTAGGACCTGCGGTGAAGGGACATTGCAGATGGAATTAGTTACTTATTTGCCAACCTTAAGACAGAGGTGATCTGGGTGAGCCTAATGTAATCACATGAACCTGAAAAGCAGAGAAGTCAGAGAGATGCATGGAGAAGGGGAGGCAGGGAGGTTGAAACAGAAGGGGGGTCAAAATGTAAAGAGGGTTCAACCCACCATTGCTGGCTCTGAAGGAGGAAGAAGGGAGCCAAGAGCCAAGAAATACCAAGCTCTGCATATACACTAGCATATGTGGGTTCCTATAAAACTACAGAGGAGCACGGTAATGTAGATCTTGTCTGAGACACGGGAGAAGCTGTTTATGTAAACCAGTAAAGAAATGATGAGGCTTTAACTATAGCTGGAAGAGTGAGGGAAGCATAATTTTGAGTCAGTGCCTACAGTAAACAGTACCAGGTTGGCTGATAAGACAATGGATTGACAATGGGAGCTCTTAATGCACTCTTCTGGAGGACAACCTGGCAGTATATTTCAAAATCCTTAGAATGATAAGTACCTTTGACCCAGCGACTCCATTTTTAGGCACTGTCCATAATAATAAAACAACTAGCAATTTTCACCCAATTTGTTACACACAAGGCTCTTTTCATTGCTCACTACATCTAAGAGCAAACACCGGAGACAACTTATTGTCCAAAAATAGGGAACAGGTAAATGATATTTTATCTAAATAATGAATATTTCACATATGTGCATATGACAATGAAGAAATGTTTTTAATTGAGGTAATAAAAATTATTTCCATTTTGAAAATCAAAAATAATACACACAACTAGGTATAGATGTTATATCTATAGGTATAGATATAAGCACACATAAAACAAAGCTTGAAAGGCTATTCTTAGTGATTAATTATGGTTATGATTAACAACGATATCTATGATTTAGGGTTATAGGGTGTGGTTTTAAAATGTATTTTTATTGATTTCAGAGAGCAAGAGAGAGAGAGAGAGAGATAGAAACATCAGTGATGAAAGGGAATCATTCATCGGCTGCCCCCTGGATCAAGCCATAAAGCCGGGCACGTGCCCTGACCTGGAATCAAACTGTGACCTCCTGGTTTATAGGTTGATGCTCAACTACTACAATAGCATGTGTTTTGTTTTGCTTTTTAATTTTCTTTACAGTGCTCGACTATATTTTCTGGATTTTCTAAAATTAAGATATCACTTTTCTAATCAGAAGAGTATTAAGAAAAAAATTACGTCCAGGTTTCAGATTTGATAGTGAAATCTAAGTCCTAATGTTTATTTACATTTTAAAGAGTACTCTTTTAGGGATACTGAACAAATACTAACTCTTCACTATTTTATTGATTTAGAGCAAGCATGTCAAACTCAAAGGCTAACATGGGCCAAATAAACAAGGCAGCATGTTTGACATGCATGATTTAGAGCAGGGGTCCTCAAACTACGGCCCACAGGCCACATGCAAATACAAATATTGTATTTATTTCCGTTTTGTTTTTTTACTTCAAAATAAGATATGTGCAGTGTGCATAGGAATTTGTTCATAGTTTTTTTTTTTAAACTATAGTCCGGCCCTCCAACGGTCTGAGGGACAGTGAACTGGCCCCCTGTTTAAAAAGTTTGAGGACCCCTGATTTAGAGCATGTATCCTATTAATAAATATTTATTGAGGCTGAATAATTCTTATGTGTGTGTTTTTTCAATCCATCCTCACAAAACAGCCCTTCTTTGTCCCCCCACTTACTTGGTCTCCCATAGATTGAATGAAACTGAAACCAGAAGACTGAAGTAGGAAATCTAAAGCAAGTGTCCCTACATTTGGCATCCCACTGCTAGTTCTTTATGAAGTCATGGAGAAGCTAATTGTAGCATCAGTACACAGTAATGGATATGGTAAGGCATAGCTCCCTTTACTAATGGAGAGGGTCCTACAAAGTAACAGTAAACCACATGTCTGTCTTTCTAGATAATAACCTCAATGATGCCAAACTACCGATGAATTCCACAGAGGTCTAACATTCAGATAGCATTAGAATAATAAAATAGGTAATAATAAGTATAATAGATATTAATAAAACAATAGATAATTTGAAAGCAACCTCAGTGCCATCTGTATGCATATATGATTACTAAATAGACAGAAAGGCAAAGTGATGAGAACTGGACATGAAAATATATTTTCATTTTATAATTAGAATTTTATAATATATTTATAAGGCTGTTCATAATTTATAAAGTGGCTTCATAGACTGTGGCACATTTAGTTCTTATGATGAAGATATCATGCCACTTCATAGGTTAAAAAACTCTATTAAGTATACAGTGCTTTCTAATTTTATCTTTTAAAAGACCACCAATGTTATTTTTCTAATTCTCTCAAAACTGACAGATTGAGAGGTGGGAGGGTTACAAACATGCAGAGTCTGCAACTGAAAATCAACTCATAGGCCTGGTAAAAGCACCCAGGTTGGGTTATTATCAACAACTCCTTTGTACCTATACTTATAGCTCAGAACCACATTAAAAGCATTCTGGAATCACCACAGGAAGAACATTACAAAATTTAAAAAGTGGTTATGTTTTCACCATCAGCAGTCTAATCTATGAGAAATCAGCTTCTTTTATTTTTTGTCTACTCCTTAAATCTCAAGTATATTTGGAATGCATTAACCACAGAACACTGTTAAGGCTTTTCTTTGAGTAAAAGAAGTTAAAATTGATTCTTTAAATACCAAACACTATAGATGCAGAGCTATTAACCTAGAGTGATTGCTTTTCTAAACATACTGCCTTCTAGAGAGAGATAAAAGGCTATATCTTGCTCCCACAATGACCCATGGTCATGGCCCATCCATAACTTCAACAACAGTGTTTGGAATGGCCAATTAAACCAAGCTTTAATTTTTACTCCCAGTTATATACCATGTTTCTAACATGCAGCTGACCTGATGGAGAAAGGAAGGGGAAGGTACCTGCAGCACAAACACAGATAAATGGCATCTCCTCCATTGAGACACACAGATGTTTCCTCCTCGGGCCAATTGCACAAGGTAAGTGGAATTTTCCCCTGGTTTCATAGCTGTCATATTTGCACACCTTCTTTCTCTCATCACTAGTCATTTTCTAGGTGTCAGTTCACTCGTGGTCTCTCCTACACACCAAGTTATTTACATACACTTGGTCTTCTAGAATCTGAGAAATATAATCCACAGAAAACTGCAGTGACCGAATTAAGAACAAATGGTTACAAAACAAGCAGGCCTTGAGAATTTGCACTGCTCTTTACCAACTATCATCTATTTTGACATGTTATAAGACATGGAGCATGGAGGTGGGTGAGGCAGAGCCATCAAAACTGTATGTTTGGATGAGGTGAGGCCATTTAGATATCATCCAAAAAGATAATAAAGACTGTGCTGTTCACTAGTGGAGACATTCTAAGAGCCTCCCTCATCTCCTAGTCGCATTGAAAGATGCCACCCTCTGCATCCTTAAGAGTAAAGGTAAGTGAACGTGGCTTCGTGTACTCCAGGAAGATACTGTGGGAAAGGTTAAGAAAATTACATCTCCTTTGAGATAACCTCAGACAGTCTTCCTTCTTCAGTGTAGCTTACAGATTGACAACCAAAATGGCAAAAGCAAAAACACTGCAGATGAATCAAAAAAATATTCCCCCTCCCCGCTTCCGGGCCAAGAAGTCTGACATGGAAGACGATTTCACGTGTGATGAGGAGGAGGACTATGACCTGGAATACTCTGAACACAGTAACTCCGAGCCAAGTGTGGACTTGAAAAATCGGTACTGTAAATCCAAAGTATTAAAAGAAAATGACCCACAACAGCATTAAGCAGTTTCCAGAAGGTTTTAGAATGTGAAGGTGAAAAGGGGGAATGGGATTTAAAGAACTAAAACACATGGTTAAGATTAATTTCAAGTTGACAAACTTTCCAGAAATGATGAACAGATATAAACAACTATTGACCTACTAGAGGCCCGGTGCACGAAATTCATCCATGGAGGGAGGGGAATGGTCCCTCAGCCCGGTATGCACCCTCTTAAAATCTGGGACCCCTTGGGGGGTGTCCGACTGCCAGTTTAGACCTGATACCGATCCTGGCAGTTGGACATCCCTTTCGCAATCTGGGACCGCTGGCTCCTAACCGCTCGCCTGCCTGCCTGCCTGATCGCCCCTAATCCCTCTGCCTGCCTGCCTGATCGCCCCTAACCACTCTGCCTGCCTTCCTGATCACCCCTAACCACTCTGCCTGCCAGCCTGATTGCCCCTAACTGCTCATCTGCTTGCCTGATCGCCCCTAACCACCCTGCCTGCCTGCCTGATTGCCCCTAACTTCTCGCCTGCCTGCCTGATCGACCCAAACTGCCTCTGCCTTGGCCCCTGCTGCCGGGGCTTCGTCTGGAAGGTCGTTTGGCTGTCCGGTCTAATTAGCATATTATACTTTTATTTTTATAGATATTCAAAGATATTTTTATAGATATTCCTTGTGCAATCATAAGGAATTATTCTGAAAAATCCATTAATTCTATTCTTGATTATATTTCCACTTCTAAACAGATGGATTTAGTACAGGGATTCTATGGAACAACACTGGAAGCTTTAAAAGATGCTAAGAATGATGGACTGTGGTTTAAGAGAAACACAAAGCTTGGAAAATTGTATTTAGAACAGAAGGAATATGGAAAGCTTCAAACATTTTATGCCAGTTGCATCAGTCCTGCCAGACTTGTGATGGAGAAGATGACCTGAAGGGCGCACAGTTATTAGAAATATATGCTTTGGAAATTCAAATGTACACACAAAAATAATAAAAAACTTAAAGCCCTCTATGAACAGTCACTTCACATCCAGTCTGTCGTCCCTCACCCACTGATGACAAGAGTCATCAGAGAACATGGTGGCAATATGCACTTGAGGGAAGGTGAATTTGATAGGCACACACTGTATGGTGTTTTGTTGGGGTTTTTTTTTTTGACGCTTTCAAGGATTATGTGAACCAGGAAGTCCAAGATGAACCACTTGCTTAAAATATTTGGTTTTAGGAAATATGCTAATGAAATGGGGAATAAATCAATTTGACTCACAGTAGGCCAAACCATACAAAACTGATCCAGAAATTCTCACAATGACGAATTTAGTAAGTGCCTGTCAGAATAATGACATCACTGAATTTGAAAAGATTCTGAAAACAAATCACAGCAACATCATGGATGACCCTTTCATAAGGGAACGCATTGAAGAGCTATTGTGAAACACCAGAACACAGGTGCTCATAAAATTAATTAAGCCTTACACAAGAATACATATTCCTTTTATTTCCAAGGAGTTAAGCATAGACGTAGCTGATGTGGAGAGCTTGCTAGTGCAGTGCATACTGGATAACACTGTTCCTGGCTGAACCAATAAAGCCAACCAACTCCTCATTGGATGAAGGGTGGTGCCCAATAAACTGCACTTGATAAATGGACCAATCAACCACATTCTCTCAACCAGGCTGTAGTCAGTCAACTGGCTTAACAGAGAACAAGCTTTTACAGGCATACGCAAGGCAACAGTGCAGAGATGCACTTCTTAAATGAATTGGGAATGACAAAACTACTGTTGGTTGATGTGTGCTGAAAATTATTGGAGTATGACAGAAGTGCTTTTAAAAAAAAATCAACTGGTTTGTGTTTTGCTGCTTCATTTATTCCCCAAAAAACAGCTTTAATCTCTAGAAGAAAACCAAATGCCATGGGATTTATGCTGTATTGACATCTTGCCCTAAACATAGTAGCTTGTCACAGGCAACATGACCAGACAGAAAATTTTTTGTCATGATTCTCAGTACACTGACAGGCTACTGTTGGTTAAATTTAAAACATGTTTTATCTATAGAAATTCTCTCACAAATAACCTGCAATAACTTGAAATGCATACCCATTTGAACACTTCCTTTTCTCATGTACAAATTAAGATGTGTGCCTCATTTTGAAAAAAGTCAATTCTCAAAAAAAAGAGATATATTTATAAGGGAACAAAATAGCAGCTGTCATCTTTGCCACAATTAAGTGTTCTATGGAGAATTTTTGTTTGCATAACAAATTGAAAGTGCAATACATACAAATACAGAGGTTGAAAGGCAGTCACCTGCAGAGTAGATGGAACCGCCTCTTGTCCCTGACTACATCCCATAAACCACTTTCAGTCCATTATCTGAAATGTATACCATTAAAGAGTCTACTATTAGCCCTATCCGGTTTGGCTCAGTGGATAAAGCGTCAGCCTGCAGACTGAAGGGCTCCAGGTTCAATTCCAGTCAAGGGCATGTACCTTGGTTGCAGGCACATACCCAGTGGGGAGTGTGCAGGAGGCAGCTGATCGATGTTTCTCTCTCATCAATGTTTCTAACTCTCTATCCCTCTCCCTTCCTCT
>NW_006287951.1:1304565-1332871 GCF_000327345.1 Myotis davidii | reverse complement strand
GCTCTTCCACAAAATACCAACTTCTGCGCATGGGCCACGAAGTTTCAGTCGCACTATACATGTGTGCCCGCACGTGGTATTTTGTGGAAGAGCCACACTCAAGGGGCCAAAGAGCTGCATGTGGCTCGAGAGCCGCAGTTTGCCGACCACTGGCCTAAGGGAATAATGGGAAAATCAGAATTATTCATTTATTAACATTTGCTGAGGGTCTACTATTGAATAGTTAGTACCAAATGGGGATGCAGTGATGAATTAATTCACTCATTAACATTCTCCCTCCTTAGTTCGTTCACTCATTCATTTATTCATTCATTTATTCAACAGCTATACCAGGAATTGGAATAGAAATTCTGCCCTCAAGGGGCTACAATCCAGTAGAAGAAAAATAATATTTATATCTACAAAGCAGAAATAAATACCACTAATTTAAAAAATGAGATATGTACAATGGAAGTTAGTAGACAGGAGAGATTAATGCTACATGGGGGGATCAATAGAGCTTCAAAGAGAAGGCATTTCACCTGAGTGTTGAAGGATGGCTGGCACATGAACATGCCATGTGGGAGAGATGGCGGAGGAAAGTATAATTGTGTGGGTCTGGTGGAGGTTCTCTAGCCAAAGCCCTCCTTTTACAGAGGGGTTTGATAAATTATCTGAGGTCACAGAGCTAATGAGCGATTGCTCCAAAACTATAACTGAGATGCTCTGAAGTGAATGAATCTATAGTATTATTTCTATTTGTACCAAGGGTTATCAACTTGGCCAGCAGTGTGTGTGTGTGTGTGTGTGTGTGTGTGTGTGTGTGTGTGTGTATGCAGAAGGTTGGCGGAGGAAGAGCGAATGATTGATTCTGAGGGTTAATCAAGAGGGGCATGGGTTATGAGAAGGTTAAGAAACACAGACCTGCATATTTTCACATCATCAGAGAAGTTTCTGCTGGAAACAAGGACTGAACTGAAAACCTGGGCTACAATATTTGCCATCTACACAATAGCTGGTCTGTGGTACAACTCAAGCTTCTAAGACCTTCTTAGCTACTCAGGCACCTGTTTCACGCATCAACTCCCTTCACTGTTATCACTTATTATAAATGCAAATGACAGGTTCATGGATGGCCAAGAATTGACTTCTCAGCAGCATAAAAAGGAACGAGCATAAACGGAGTCACAACCATCCACACTTGAGTTTTCAATGTATTGACAGCATCTCTATCACGGTCATATTTCAGTAAACAGGAAATGCCAGAAAAGACAAAAACCTTCTGAAGTAAGTTGCATTGGGCCTCCTATCCATCTGTTCTGGGAAATGTCTGGCTCTATCAGAATTAAGTTTCCTCCACCCAGTAAGTCATATTAGTTTCACATAATTCCAGGCCACTTGGAGCAGAGTTGAGCAGAAACAATGTTTACCAATCATGGAATTAGAGAATGTTGGCAAGTGTCTTCGACATCTGATCTGACTCTATTTGCATAGAAGTAAAGTGACTTGGCCAAGCTAATACACATAATAAAGACGGAGAACCAGTCTCAGGTCTCTTGCCTCCAAACTTTGCCCACCCAGGGTTGAGGAGCAAGCTTTCTTGCCAAGCAGGGGAAGATTTTATGCCCTCACCAAGAATACAGTGACAGTCCCAGCTCCCCACCTCAAGTGAAACTCCATTCTAACCTTTCAAATCCTTGACTACAAATATAAAATATTAAAAGTGAGATTATCTTTTTCCTCCCAGGCCTACTGATATGACAGAGTAAATTTTTCAGATATCTGTAAGTGAACTCTGTTAGATACTTACACAGCTTTGTGCTGTTTCTTTCTGGGTAATCCCCCTTTTCACTTTTAAACATTTGATGCTTCTATGAACAGATGTATTATAATAAAAATATAGCTGCAGCGAGGACTACAGAATTAGAAATGATGGATTGTTTCCTCCTGACTGCCCTCCCTACCATTTCAACAGTTGTCAGAGAGGAGCGCCTCAGTCTGGTACCAAAGGAAAAGGCTGCAGTTTCCTCCCAACACATGCCTTGCAATTTTGAAATTCGAAGTACTGTTGAAGTCACCATACTTTATATAGCAGGGGTCCTCAAACTACGGCCCGCGGGCCACATGCAAATACAAATATTGTATTTGTTCCCATTTTGTTTTTTTACTTCAAAATAAGATATGTGCAGTGTGCATAGGAATTTGTTCATAGTTTTTTTTTAAACTATAGTCCGGCCCTCCAACGGTCTGAGGGACAGTGAACTGGCCCCCTGTTTAAAAAGTTTGAGGACCCCTGTTATATAGACTCAGTGTTCTATTAGACAGGAACAGACCAGTTAGAACTGAGCAATAGAAGGTGGTACCAAGTAATGCATATTTTCAGAGAGACTCAAAACAAGCATGGCACATTCATGTTCTTATGATACCATGATGGTTTTTAAGATCTATTTAAACTTTTTAAGATTGATTTTAGAGAGAGAGAAAGAGAGAGGGAGAGAGAGGGGGGAAGGTGGGAAAGAGGAGGGAGGGAGGAATGGAGGGAATCAAACCCACCACCTGTTGTTATACAGGTCAACACTCCAACCAACTGAGCCACACTGGCCAGGGCACCTTGTCTCATCCTTACAATGAAACTTTGGAATTTCTTACAGAATCAATATGAAAATGGTAGTACTTTAACTTCTCAAGCTTATCTGGTAAAGTATAAAATAGCTTTATAATGGTGGGAAATGACTTATTGATGGATACTGATGGCTCGGTCCCAAAGTCATTCTGCCTACAGCTGAGATGGTCAATGATACATGGACCTCAAATCCCTATGTACTGGATCCCAACAAGACAGTATCTATGTGATATTTCCTTTTAAAATTAAGTTGGGGGAGAACATTATCCTGAAGAACTGTTATATTTATCAAGCAATGAGGATTACATCACTGCCTTGAAATGCTAGAGAGTTCAGAAATGCTCATTGACAACCTTTTGCCTGGCTCCAGGTGTTTTACATGAAGGACTTTAGGGAAGTTTTTTATTTTGTTTTATTTTTTCCTTGGGAACGACTACAGATTCCAGGGTGAAAATCTACATGCTCTCAAAGCAATTATCTCTCTGGGTTAAAAATGTTTCCTTTTGTAATTAGGCCGTTGCCCCAAGTTCTCTAGAGTTTTACTAACATGCCTGTAAGATCTTCTTTGAGCTCTACCCATGTTTTTTCATCTTTGCTGGTCTCATTTTAATCTGTGCTTATGCTCACCTGTAAAGTTGGCAGAGTATGAACTTGCCTTTCAATTCCATTAGTTGAGCTTTTCATTTCTGTGTAGTTGGGTTCAAGTATTCTACATATTGAACATATGTAGAATGAACTTGGGATGTTTACCAAATGCTGGAATACAAACAGCCAACAAACCTGTTTTCAGTCTAGTCAACACAGTCAGACCTATTTTCAGCAGGTCAACTTACGAATGAATAAGATTTCCAACCAGGACATTAGCATTTTTTCCTAAGAGCTAGGAAATGAGAGCTCACTTGCACCTCTGAACCACACCGTCTGGTACAAATCTGGGATTAGGGAAGTCAGATATTCATTAAGCCAGCCTCCCTGCAGCTCCTGAACCTCTTCTCTTCTCTCCTTACTTGTCAAGTTCACTCCTACTCAGTCATTATACATATGAGGTGACAACTTACATTACTGTCACCAAACTTACCTGACCATAGAGCACCATAGCTGTACATGAAGCACATTCAGATTAAGGTGAACAAAAGAAAGCTATCCACAATGAATTACACAAAAATGCATTTTTTCTTTAAAAGAACAAAAACCAAATCTTTTAAAATAAAAATTCAAAATACAATTATTTAAAATTATAGAAAAGTAACTGGAAAATTGACTAGACAACTGACATCATTACGATGGTGACCAGGGCTGTACACATTGGATGGCTGCACATAGCATGTGTGGCCACGGCACAGGCAATCTTCATGTCAGAGCAAGCTTCCCTCACTGATCCTCTAGCAATGTCAAGGGCTGTCATTAAATACCGTAGCTTCATGATTCTTGATGTCAATCTGGTAAGCTCCTATTAAAATGTCTATTATCAATCAGAAATGTCCTTTAAAAAACAGTCAATGTCAACATTTATTCCAATGCAAATATTCAAACAAAGTGTAAATGTACTACTTGGCACCATGAATCATGCAAAATTTCTTATGTGATTAACTGCTAACATGGATTCATAAAAATGAGTTGGAATTAATTAAGAGGGAAACATACAATAGCTCAAGCTTTGCTATTCAAAAAAAAAGAAGTTTGCTGTGAAACAGTATGCCATGTTATGCCCGGCAACAGCCTTATACATGTGGTGTTTAACACATCTCGTGACTGCATTATTATATCCTGCGCTTGACTTAACCTCATGTTGTTTTATACAGTAACATGCTGTACAGGTTTGTAGCCTAAGAGCAATAGGCTATACCCGTGGTCGGCAAACTGTGGCTCGAGAGCCACATGCGGCTCTTTGGCCCCTTGAGTGTGGCTCTTCCTAAGCCTTAGGAGTACCCTAATTAAATTAATAACAATGTACCTACCTATATAGTTTAAGTTTAAAAAATTTGGCTCTCAAAAGAAATTTCAATTGTTGTACTGTTGATATTTGGCTCTGTTGACTAATGAGTTTGCCGACCACTGGGTTATACCGTATGGCCTAGGTGTGTAGTAGGCTATACCATGTAGGTTTGTGTAAGCACAAGGATGAAATCATCTAACAGCGTTCTCAGGACATATTCCCATTGTTAAGTGGCACGTGACTGTAGTCCTTAAAGGCACCAGAGTGTTGGACCTTGACTCTAATGACACAATTAGCAATGACCTCAGCTGCTAAATGAAGGCTAGGCAAACCCAAGGCTCTTCCCTGACCACCACCACACATGGTAGATGGATAACAACACTAAGTGCTCAGATGTCAAGAAAGCTGGCCTTGGTCCTTACTCTCAAGATATTTGCAGTCTTGTTAGAGAGACAACGCTAACACAAGCTAACCACAATGCCAGGGAGTCCAAGGAGAGGGCAAGGGGGTGCACTGTGTGGGCCTGGCACAACCAGTCCTAAATGACAGAAGCTTTCCTCATCTGGGAGCAGGTCAAGGAGATACACAGCAGAGTCACAGCCTAAGACTATAAAGAGGGAGGAGCCCAGAGAAGAGGGATGACAGGGTGAATCAGGTAGGAGTGTGGGCTACTGTTGATGAATGGCACTGAGTGAAAGTTGAGCAGAGCCAAGATCCTCAAGTTCAATGTTTCTCCTCAGGGATTCCCGACATTCTGAACTTACTTTTACAATTGGGAGTTTAAGATTTCTGGGGTGAGTACAAGGATTTCTCAATATCTGCTTTTTCCCAAGCCATTTTGTGATTTTAAAAATGCAAAGTAGGCCAGTATTTCCATAGCTGTGGAAGTGGGATGTGGGATTATGTGGCTAATCCACAGCAAATGCTGAAACCCTATAGTCCTGGTCAAAGAGCTCTCCCTTTTGCTAACAATGTCTTCGCTGAATTTGGGCAAACTTAATTTACCTACAGGAAATGCCATCTCTCCTTCCCATGTCTGACCTCTGGCTGTCAGTACAAGACAGTACCTCATCCATAGGAGGAAGATGAGACCTGCTTCACATGTTTAAAAGAATGCTCATCTTACAATAGTTCATTAAACTGTAATTATTTAGGCAGTTTTTATAGTTGTATTATATGTAACAATAAGACTGTTTAGAGAAATGAGGCAGATACATATCCTGCAGGTATAAGTAAATTTGATGCAAAGTAGAAAGAATTCAACAACTACTGGACCTTTGCTGTGCTCAGGTTCTGGACTTATATGGTATAAAATCTGTCTTTTAATCCTTACCGCCAACTTTCAAGGATGGTTTTGCTTCACTTTACAGATGGAAAAAGAAAACTCAAATGCTCAAGAGATTAAATAAGAAGAGAGAGAAAATGTGACTTCAGCATATCTGGCTCTGAAGGAAGATGCTTTTAAACTCTAGCCAATGCTGGAGAGGGCAGAGGGGCTCAAGGGAACAGGGAGCTCTGTTAAATACAGGGAACACAGAAGGACACAAAGGACAGCAAATATTTGGGCACGCCATGCTTTTCACCACTCTCTGGACAGGATCACTATCCAAGAATTCTTTCTATTTCTTTTCATGTGACACTGCCTTAGAAAGCAATTATCAGTGTGGTCTTTCTATTCTTTCTTCTCTCTTTCTCTGTTCTAAAAATGTGGCTCAGCACAGAGAGAAATGAACGGGTCCTAGCTGGTCTGGCTCAGTGGATAGAGTGTCAGACTGCGGACTGAAGGGTCCCGGGTTAGATCCCAGGCATGCCTGGGTTGTGGGCTCAATCCCCGGGGTGGGGGCGGGGGGTGTGCAGGAGACAGCCAATCAATGATTCTCTCTCATCACTGGTGTTTCTATCTCTCTCTCCCTCTCCCTTCTGCTCTGAAATCAATAAAAATATATTTTTAAAAAATAAATTAATGAAAGAATTAAAAAAAGAAAACATAAAATTAGTAAAAACTGGAAACCCTTGATTTAGAAAACTTATAAATTCCATTTCCAAAATAAGTGTCCACTGTAAAGATATTGCTCATGAAGGCTGACATACATTTATTTTTTATCACAAATGGTACATTGACCTAACTAATGGCCATCAAAATCTTTCAAGGAGTTCTAAATTCCACATAATCTAAACCACTCCTGTTCTTCCACAACAAAGTTAAAATTTTACCCCCGCAAAATATAACATGCAACTTCTTAATGGGACATTGTATGATCACAAGAAAAGACTCAAATATTAATAGAGTTATGGCAAAAAAGACACAGGAACCAGATTAAAGAGGTTTCCAGTGGCCAAACTTGGTCAAAAAGTAATTACTGTAATTGATTGTAAAATAGAAAATATATAAAAACTCATGAGTATCCAGTTAACATACATTAAAAATAAAAAGGGAAGAGGGAAAGCCTTAAAACTCAACCATATTCCCACCTTCTACTGCAGCCTCTGATTTGAGAATCAGTGATGGTTTTCAGTTACCTTTCATTTTGAACCTTTGCTTTGTATGGCCTTTTCCATTAAAACCAAAAAATAAAGTGAATAAGCGCCACAGTGAGCAATGCCTTTGGTGGTAGAGAAAGGAATTATCCTTCAGGCATCAATCACTTTTTGAAACCATAAGGTAGAGGAAATTAAACAAAGGAATGAAAACATTTTATATTTAGAGTTTCATATAAGGAGGCAGGAGACTCTTCCCTCAAGTCTACATTGACTTTGCATGTCTTGAACAGTTGTATTCTCTAAATCTTTGCAAAGTTTAGTAATTTCAGTAAAAAAAAACCAAACCACACAAGCAAGCTATATTCCTGGAAGTGATAGTAAAAGAAATGTCAATCATAACAAAAGCTGAAAGGTAGAGAACTGACATCATGAGGCCTCCTGAAGTGCCCTGGCAGTGGAGACAGCTGTTGACAGAACTGAAACACACCAGGCCCAGGTCAAGGCTGTGGAACAGGTCTCAGCCCTGCCACCCACTAGCTGTGCATCCTAGAAAAGCCCCTTGACCCCTTGCTCGATGGCTTCTTTAACAAAGGAGTTGGGCTCCAAGACCTTCACTTCCACTCTATGATCCCATGAGTGTCTGAATGTCTACCTCCCTGTGCAGTGTTTTCCTTGGGTGAATTAACTCCCCTGGGCCTCAGGCTTCTCATCGGTAAAATGGAGATGTTAATAGTTCCTGCACCTAACTTGGCTGCTGTGAGAAGTAATGAAATAATATATGTAAAAGTGCTTGGAACAGTGCCCGGCACGTAGTAAGCATACCTAAATGTTGACTATTATTGTCATAGTAATAACAATTGCAATTATTGTTTCTTCCATCCATCTATCCAAAAGTTTCTCCAAAAGCTAATAATGCTTCAAAGACCAGCTCTGATACCTTCATCATTCTGGCAGGAATTGCCACCATCTGCTGCCCTTGTTTTCCTATGACACTGTGTCTTTTGATTAACTCCTGGTGTCTATACCATTTTAGGATGAGATAACCTCACAGCTTCCTGATCCAAATTACGATGTAAGGCATTCCTCTCTGGAGTGGGGAGAAATGGGAAGAGTGGCTGGAATATGTCTAACAGACTGATTTTTTTCAGTGAGAGTAAAAGGAGTCTAACCAAAGGGAAACCAAGCATTGGAAGAAAAACCAGTTGACCAGAGAGCCTAGCATTCATGACTCGCGTAGGCAAGTCTGATTAGAAGATTGGTAGAATGTAGACAAAAGATGAGGCGTTCATGTGGTTCATGACACTGTTCTCTTTAGTTTTTATCAGATGAAAATGCCTAAGAAATTTTTTAATCTATAAAATTTTTTAAATCTAATGGTTGAAAATAAACTCTTATCCTCCATGATACCGGGGTATGCTCTGCGCAGTTGACCGAAAGCTTCCTGGCTGAAGAACAACCCCCTGGATGCCCTTTCTCTGCTTCACAAAAGGAATATGAAGTTTGCAGAATTAATTACTATACGCCTCCTTTAACATTACCTCAGGAATAGCCCCTATGGAAGGACAGAAGGGAAAGCAATAGAGTCAAGGTGAAAAAAACACACCCTTCTGTCCTATCCCTTTGAAAGTCCCTTGGCAAACTGCAGATGTGTAATTTTTAAAAATTACATATTCCTTTATAACAAACCCAGAAATACTGACTTTGAAGTGCCCTGTGGGTTAGAGCTATCTAAAAATAAAACATTACTTCAGGGACATTGAAAAGAAATACAAATTGGCCAACGAATGTGACAAGGAGAATTAAACAAAACAAAGAACTATGGAACACACTTCTTTCAAAGACGTTCCTTATTAGTCCTGTCTCGTAATTGCACAGGTCTGGGGATAGCAGGGTTCTTTTCAAGCCAGGAGGAGAAGGTAAATAACCTCTGAAGGTTGGATAAGGGGGAAAACATCAAAAAAGGAACAAAATTACTCACCTATGGGCCTGTTCCAGCTTAACAGTCCATGTGGCACACATCAACGACTCTCTCCTCTATCTGGACCCAGTCATTCAACAGACTCACTGAGCTCTCCACACGTGTGAGAGGCTCCAGTGCCCTCACATGTGCCATCACAGAGGCACGTCCAGAGTATGAAGGCCTCACAGAGGAAACAGCCGCCGGGCTGAGGGGGTGGGGCAGGGCATCAGAAGAGGCCTTCCCAGGAAAAGCCTGTGAGAGGCAAAACAGCCTGGTGGTTGAGAGCACGGGCCCAGTGCTAGACTGCCTGGGTTCAAATCCCAGCACCACTGGCTCTCCGACCTTGATTCAGTTATTTAATCTCTCTCTGCCTCACTTTTCACACTGTAACACTGGTAAGAGGTACAGCTGACCCTGGAATGGCACAGGTCCACTTACTTGCGAATTGTTTTCCATCAACACTGTACTGTATTTCATGTTGGTATTGGCTTCTGGAGGAACTGACCAACATGAGAGCAGAAAGATACAGTGCTGAAGCATGAAACAGGAGTCAGAGCCTCCAGTACGATGTTAAGAAATTTGACTTTTATTCTGGAGGTGGTAAAGAAGTACTGAGCTACAGGAAAGTGATGGTATATCTATGCCCCACAAACACCAGTGTGGAGAACGGCCTGATAGACCAGCACAATCATCTTCCAGTGAAACATCCAGGTGAGAAATGATGAGGGGATGGATGAAGGCATGAGCAGTGACAAAGCCTAACCACTTGTGCCAACCATATGCCAGAGAACTGCCACCATCGCCACTTTACAGGTGAGGAAACGGGTGCAGGGCAAAGCAGAGAAGCCACCCAAGTCACCCATGCCCCTTTCACCAGACCACTCTGCCTCCCAGATTAAGGAACCCAGAGAAACTTTACGGAGCTAAGAGGAACATGGTGAGTTATTTCATGTATGATGAAACCTCACTTAAAGTCGGCCTGGATAAAAAACACACATTCTCATAAGCATTAGGTCCTAGCACTTTTACAAAATTTGAGAAAATATCTACAGATTATGTATAGAGAAGACAGTACTTCGCTGTCAATGACAATACTGAACTGTACTGGGTTTTCTCTGTATAGATCTTTCTGAACCACCATGTAGCACTGAGTGTCTACTCCTTCTAGCTTCCAAGTGTAAAAAAAGCATCACTATATGGAATCTGTCCCTAAGGATCTTAAAATCCAAGGAGGAGGCAGATGTACATATGAATAACCAAATATGTGGTCAAAAGACATAGGAATAAAGAGTTACAGGAAGATACATAAGACCTTATTTTGACTAGAGCTTGGGGAAGGATTATAGGCCAAAGTGTTTGAGTTGGGCTTTGAGAAAATATTAAACAAAGCCTTGCTTCCCTGAAATTACTGACAAGTACCAAAGGTGACTCACAAATGCCCTTGGGAGCCTGAAGAAGGGAAGGCAAAGATGCAAAAGAGTTTTAGTACCACAATCTTCATAAATCAGTTATTTAAAAGCCCCTGGAAATTAATTACAAACCAAAGAATCTGAAATCACCATCCCTCTGCCTTCAGATGCTTATTCCTACTTAATCTACAACAATGGATGAATGTGACTGGGAGTGGGCAGCAGACCAAGCTCAAAGGCTCCTTCTTTACACATGGAACACAAATCCGGAGGAAAGGAATGACTGGGTGAAATGTAGCTACCAAGGATCTCTTTCCCTTTTTAAGTCGCAGTTCTGTGTCACTTCTAGGCTCTAATGACGTATCATTGGTTCTGCTTATTGTCTTTCACCATTACATAACTCAAATATTTTCATAACATCTTTCAAGTTTGTCTTCTCTTCCCAAATTAACTGAAAAGTTCTGAAAGGCAAGAACCATTTCTTAAGCATCTCCCCACACCTGGCCCTTCAGAGTTTTGGAGAGAACCACACACAAAATAAAATTTAAATATCTATTTATTGGATAAATTAATACCTTTTGGAGTCTTTGAAAACTATCAGTTCCTTCATGTTCTTTTCTGCAAGACCCAAGTGTGATAAAATAAAATGTTTGCGCGCGTGCATGTGCATGTGCACATGCACACGTGTGTGTGTGTGTGTGTGTGTAGAAAGGGGAGACATTTCACACTTGGTAAATGAATAGTATAGTCTTATTTAGCGCAATTATTCTGACTGAATAAATGCTAATCTTAAAACTCCTCCAGTTGAATATGTTTCAAATTTCTAATTACTTCCTGCTAAGTTGCATTTATGTTTCAGTTGATTATTCACTTCAATTATTGAGTCACTATCAACATTTAAAAATGGAAAATATCACTAGTAATTCCATGACTCCTCAGAGGGTGACAGTCTTATAACTACGGCTCCAACCCCTGATCAATCTAATCTTAGATCCTCAAACTCAGCAATTCAGAGAAGTTTCGCAGAGCATCACTCCATTTCCACAAGGGGTTCAGACATTGGCCTATTTGAGGATAACCCATTTGTTGTATACTTAAGAGCTGGGAGGAAGGTTGGAGCTATCCCTGGGTGATATTAAATGAGTGAATGCCCCAAAGGGTTGAGAAGGGGGTATGTTCCCTGACATCCACAAGAAGTGACTGCGGGCACATTTGTGGGTAAGATATGTACACACGAGTACCATCCATTTTAGCCAAGGTAAGCGGGTAAGACTGCTGTGCCCCATTTCCACTTCATGTTTCAGATTAGGAGCTCTTTTTCCTCAAGGCTAATTTTAGCTTGTGTAAAAGTCTTAGATTAGAAGATCCACAAAAGAAAGCTGGCAGCCTCCAGGGTAATTCCTCTGGATGTCCCCAGAGCTGCCCTGGGAGGACACATACCACCTGCATCTTTAGGACAGAAGCAGTCTGGGATCAAGAGCACAGGAATCCTGGCTAGGCTCTGTCCTTACAGAGGAGACAAGCATCCAAGGTCTTCTCTGAATGGACCATGTCTCCTGTACTCTAAGGCGCAGGCAAGGGAAGACGGCTTGAAGCAGGAATCTACCTGGTCACATGAAGACTGGAAGTGCAGGGATATGGGGGAGGGAGGAGGGAAAGGAGGTTTGAAGTATTTTTATTTCAGCCCTATCATTTAGAAAACTTCTGTCCTTAGAGAGGATATGTGACTTAAGCATCATTTTTCTTCAAAATTTCACAAGACCCATCCTTCACTCCAAGGAGGAACTGGGAGAACAGAGTGCCAAGCTTCCTGGGCCAGCCATCTCGTTGGAGCACTCCTGCACCGTGCCCTTGGGGCACCCTGTGGCCTGTGCACCCTACCGCACTCCCTGCTGCCCAGCACCTCTTCTGGGCAGCAGCCCTCCCTCATGTGGCTGGCTGGTCTCTAAACACAACTGCAATCACTATAATGAACAAGGGGGGAAAAGAATATGAGAAACACAAAGCACACTTAAAGAGGCAGTTTTTCTCTCTACAAAAATAAAGTCTAAGAACTTATTCTTTTTTAAAAATTTTTTATTTATAAAACACTAGTTGCCAATCCTGCTTGCCCCGGTCTGTGCTGTGGGTCAGTACCTCTATGGGCATGACCATCTGATATGCAGGACTAAGGCATGCCCCCAGCCCTCCCATCTCAGAATGCTGTCATTCCCGTCTTTGGTGTGGTAACCTGATTCCGATTTCTTGGCCTTGGCCATGATTTCTCTTTCTTCCATCAGCTTCTCCCTAGATCTGGATTTCTATTTCTGACTTGAGCTAGATGCCAGGTAGCCCTGGAAAGGTGATGTAGCAGAAAAAGGCCAAGCCCTTCTCCTTTGCAAGGATTAGGCAATTTAGGTTCCACCACCGGCCAAGGACCCCGACATTTCCACCTGGAAACTGTCTTTTGGCCTTCAAATGAAGATGGAGTAGAATATCAAAAAGGTAATCAATCAGCTCTGACATTCTGATTCTAGAAGAAATCCCAGGGAACAAATTAAAGTGGAAGGTTATAGGACATAAACTTCATGGGTAGAATAGTCTAATTTTTATTATACACTCCTGCTTCTGCAACTTTTCTGTTTCTTTTACCTCCTTCCCTTTTGTGTTCTGTTTACAGTCAACTGCTTATTCCAGGCACTCCCTCCCCGCCCCGCTTTAATCTCCAGTATTTGTTGTAGAAATAAACTACTCAGAACCCCAGATCCAGTGTCAGTTTCTGGGAGAGCTTGAGGAAATCCCTCCCCCTACCAATAACTCAGCCTGGTCCTCTGCATAATGATAGCAGTGACACCCTTCACTCCTCAAAGTGTGAAAAGAATGCCAAAGTATAAAATAACGAACACAGCACAGGGATCACTGTTACTATTAGCACCACTTCCTGCCTTTATAAGAAAAGTCCTTTTTCCTTTTAGCTTTTACAATTCTATCAGTGTCTCACCTGATCCTTCCTTCTGCTACTGATCCACAAGAATTACTTCCGTCCTTTCACTGATTTTAATCTGTTGTCCATCTTAACCTTCACTGTAGCTTCTCAATTTAGCTCTTAAATGACTGAGATTTCTAGACTCAAATGATAGGGAATTCCGGGTGTAGAAGGTGCAAGATGGAGGATGCTAGCCAAGACTAGAGCTGTCTCATAGAGAAATATGCTAAACGCCTAATGAACTGCTTCTCAGCCCCTTGTCAAGTCACTGCATTTCACCTAACATATCCCCTGGTGCTTTCCTTCTCCCCTGGCCCATAAGTCCAAGCAAATGCCATTGCTGATCTCAGGAGCCAAGGGGGAGTGATTCAGAAAGCAGCTGTTTCCAGAAAACCCAAACTGAAAGATAAAGTGGATCAGGTATCATTAAAATCCGCATATCGTGGGGAGGGCAAAAAAAACAGAAATGTGACAGTGAAGAATTGATATTGCCAATGGAACCTCTGAAATAAGGGAGCAGACAGCTGCTGCTCAGAGCTGCTTCTCTCTTTGACTGGTTTCTTATATTTCACCACCTCTGACCTCTTTTCTCATTCTTTTGGAAATGTGACCAACTCATCCCCCTCTTCTCCTCCTCCATCCCTTCCTCCACCACTTTGAGAACTCATCTATCCCCCATTAGTCACTGTTACTGATCAGAGCCCTCTGCTCAGTGGGCGGGACAGAAGTTGCAAACCACTGAATTAGAGTATTACCACAACTTTGGTACACGCTGAAAAAGTGTCTGATGAAATAAAGGCTTGGTTGCTAGTCCCTAGGTGGTCTGGGAACTGATACTATGACTTTTGGCTTCATTTTATAGAGTACATTTTACATACCACAAGGTCAAGTACACGTATAAAAAATACATGTATTATATTACATACATTGTATTAAAAAGTACATGTATGAAAACAATTTAGAGCCTTAAATCCTCTTTCTGCTTCCTTTCCTCCCCGAATCTCAATGAGTATCCCTCTTCCTTTAGCCCCACATCACCCAGGGCTACATTGCTTTCTGGATCATCTCTTCCTTCCTGTGGACCTTGGGTCTCAGATGCCACCAGACCCCTTTTCTAGCAACCTGTCTCTGCTTCCTCACTCTTTCAGCCTCTTTACTTGCTTCCCCATGAATACTGGTTTTTAAAGGAGCATGACTCCCGTGTGGCTTTGTGCCTTTGTTCTCCCCTTCAAACCATCTGTTGCTTCCTCTGTGACTCACAGCTGGTACAAAGCAGGAGAAATCTCCTTGTTTCCCACAGCAACAAATACAGGGTACACTAAATAATGTTCTGTCTTTTCCACCACCTCACAAAGAATAAGGTATAGGGAAAGGAGCATTGCAGACAGAGGAGAGGTTAAAACTATGGGGGATGAGATAGATATGAGGGGTGAAAAGGGAAGGATGACAACAGAATTGTGATGAGGTAGACTCTTCGAGGGTTAAGACTGCTATTCGATAAAGAAATGCAAAACAAAATGAGATTTCACTTTACACATACTAGCCTGACAAAAATTAGAAAGTGGGATGATGCCAAGCACTGGTGGAACTTAGGGAAACATGCACCCTAAGAAGTGATGGTGGAGGGATAGTCTGATACAGCCATTCTGGAGAACAATCAAATGATACTTAGTAAAACTAAACATGACGCAGCAATTCTACTCCTTTGTGTATATACACCCCAAAGGAATGTTCATACACACAAAAGAGGCTTTTGTATTGTTGGTGGGGAGGTAAATGTGGCAGTTGTTCCATGGAGAAGCACAGCAAAAAGCAGCAGCAGGTTAGCTGCACACAGAGCAGCGGTTCTCAACCTGTGGATCGCGACCCCTTTGGGGGTCGAACGACCCTTTCACAGAAGTCACCTAAGACCATCGGAAAACACATATATAATTACATATTGCTTTTGTGATTAATCACTGTTTTAATTATGTTCAATTTGTAACAATGAAAATACATCCTGCATATCAGATATTTACATTACGATTCATAACAGTAGCAACATTACAGTTATGAAGTAGCAACGAAACTAATTTGATGGTTGGGGGTCACCACAACATGAAGAACTGTATTAAAGGGTCGCAGCATTAGGAAGGTTGAGAACCACTGCTCTAGATCCTTCCACATCATCTAGAGAGGTAACAGCTAATCAGCTGATGCATGGCACCTCTGCTGTCAATTAGCAAACCAGAAGAAACAGAAGACACGAGATAGAAAAAGGCAAGAGGAACCATACACATTCTGTCCTGACTCGCTCATGTGCCATTTCCTAAGGGTGATTTGGTTTTGGCTGTTGATAAGGGCTGAAATAAATGAGTAATCGTTAACATAATAGAACATTTTAATAAAAATTAATATTTTTTCTTGAACATTAACTTACCAGACACTGAATAACTGCACAAATTAATAAGTGTGATATAAATAAACCTATTTTTCTTGTTCTCCGAAAGCAAAATACTTCCTGTTGCGCACACCAAACAAGTCAGCACAAGACTAATGACGCGGCAATCAGCTGCTAAAATATTCGCTGCTAGTATTAGTGGAGAGAAATGGTGTGCCTGCACGGTAAGGCACATAAGGGAAATGAATGCAACACGATTATAGCTATCAGTCATTAGTGAACATTGTAGTTCATTATTAATAATTATGTATAACAGGATATTGTAAAAATTAAGTTAAAGAATTTTTGTTAGAATGTTTCTTACATACCGTTATATTGGCTGGGCCACAAATATATTCAGTGTGGGCTGCATGCGGCCTGCGAGTTTGACATGCTTGCTCTAAGGCAGCGGTTCTCAACCTGTGGGTCGCGACCCCTTTGGGGGTCGAACGACCCTTTTACAGGGATCGCCTAAGACCATTGGAAAAAACATATATAATTACATATTGTTTTTGTGATTAATCACTATGCTTTAATTATGTTCAATTTGTAACAATGAAAATACATCCTGCATATCAGATATATACATTACGATTCATAACAGTAGCAAAATTACAGTTATGAAGTAGCAACGAAAATGATTTTATGGTTGGGTCACAACATGAGGAACTGTATTAAAGGGTCGTGGCATTAGGAAGGTTGAGAACCACTGCTCTAAGGCATATCTTCTTTGTACAGCAGACTAAGCAGTTAGGACTATCAATTGTCTTATGTGTTTTACCACCCAAATAATTATAATAAAAGACTTCTGGAGGGTAAGGACCACAGTTTTATCTTGACAGATAACAGGTGCCCCAAATGTTTATAATGTTGTGCTTCTCTAACAGGCTTCCTTAGTCTGTTCTTCACTGATCAAACTCCAGAAGGAGTAAACCCTTTGTTCTTTAACTAAGGACACTGTGTCATGGAGCAGAGCTCCCCTCTAAAGGGCTGCTATAAAGCTCAAAGCCATGTTAAGTGTCTGCTCAAAAGCAAGACTACCCATCCCTATAACCTCCAATTTGCTTAGCTTCATTCAAGGTTCTATTTTTATTACCCTACCTTTTTTTCTTTCATTTTCACTCTTAACATTGAATTTGTTCTCTCTTTGTATACTAGTCTAAGTCATTTCAAGAACAACATGCAATTTAAACATTCAAATTTTCTAAGTAGTAGTTTATAGTGGTTTAGAGATTAGGCAGAATATTAAATATGGAAAATAATATTGACAATATTAGTGAAAAGATACCGATATAGAAAATACATCACAAATGGACACATATGTAATACCCTTTGTAATAAAAAATTTAAAAAAAAATAAAAGACTATAGCCTTTGCAAAAATAAAAAATAAAAAAAAAACAAAACATGTGGTATACAATGTGAGAATAAACAAGTAATCTTTTCTGTCAAAGATCAGTTTAGGCAGCCACCATGTTGGCTGCATGACTTGCAGCTACCGTAGGGGCTGCCATCTTGAAACGGCAAAGGTCAATCCCTTCCTTTAAATTAGCCAATGGTGAAAGACTGTGAGCCTTAGCTCCAATCAAGAGTAAGGAGTAGGTCACGTGCGTCAGGATTAAAAAGGCAAGTGGACTGGCTCCCAGTGTGCGTGTGCTCCCAGACCACGTGCGTGCACGCTTATGCAGAAGTAAAGATATTTGCCTGCTGCCTGGCTCCCAAGTATGCTTTGTGTTCTACCAGGACTCCTGAATTTGGGGTCCTGGTAGAACCAGGAATTTGGGCTCACCTTATTTCTAACATACAATCAATGAGATACCCACTGGAAGTAATATGGAGACACAGGATGGATTGAAGGGATCGTCCTGTGATCAGGCACACAAAACACCAAAGGGGCTTGTACTAAATGGAAACACATAATACCAATTAAATTTCAAGCTCCAGGAAAGTCCTTATTTCACAGAAAAGATAAGTAAATCAATGAGACTATAGTGAGGAATGTCATGCTTGGCCTGCCAAACATAGCATGGTAATTGGAGTATAAGTACATGTGAAGAATTGGGATCGCAGTAAGAACAGAAACGACGCTAATGAAGCAAAAATGAGTAGCTTTTCAAAGCTATGATGGTTGTTTTGAATCAGTACACTGAACATAGAGAATATATTTACCCATTACAGAAAATCTCAAGAACAGTCTATTTCCTTGTTTATAGAACCAAAATTGCCTAGCATTAATAACCCTATAGTTACACTGAAAAATTCAGAGTGTGATCCCACCCACTGTAAGCCCTGAAAGCAGCTGAAATATGCAGAAAAAAGACACTTGCTGGTACTGCAATTTTTATTTTAAAATTGCATTTTTATTCCTAGAGTGCTATACTCTTTGTACTATTTGTACTCCTTGTATAAATACTCATAACCACATGAATGCCATATGGACAAAAAAACCGCTCATTTTAAAACTGGTCCAGTTATGAATAAAACAACTTGCTAGCAATAAAATTGAGGAGCTATCAATTAACTGTATCATGAAGATCTTAATTAAGGAATAGGCACCCTATGTTGAGGTCCTTTCATTTTTTTTTTTTTTTTCAGAAAAAAAGTGACCTGTTTATGGAACAACAATTGGTTGTCTTCTGTACTCACTAGGGTTTACAAATGTCAAAACCATGTCAGAGGTGGAGAGCTTAGGCTTAAGCCAGCAGGAGAAGATGCCACCTTCGCTTTCCTGAGCTATCTGATTTTAATTTCCTTAGACATGGCTTTTCTAACATGGCTGTTTCCTCTATGAGGCAAACAAATTTAAAACTAGCAAAATACAACTACATCTACAGTAAACATACCACAGCTGGGAAATGGAACATTCTAATTGAAAATTATGTTAGTTAAAAGGGTGTCTCTCTGTATACCCAAGTATTTACCCATTACAGAAAATTGTGTGTGTGTGTGTGTGTGTGTGTGTGTTACTATATATACATGTGTACTTGGTCACAGCCTTAAACACACCCAAGCATTTGGGCTGCTACCACCCACAGAATTAGAGAAGAATCCATAGTACTGAAAGAAAATACACTGACCACAATTTAATTCATCAATACACTGAATACATTTATTTCAAAGATCATGCCACTGTGGCTTTGGCATCTAGGACGTCCCCAGGGTGAGATCCTTTCCCCAAAGCCATGGTGTAGGACATCAAAGGTCTGGTCCTGCCTTCGTAAAGTTTGCAGCCCAGCAGGGGTCTGGCTTGCCTCTGCTGTCTCAGGACTTGTGGATCCTGCAGGAACTGTGCTGTGATCATGACTACACTGCAGATGTGGGGAGGTGTCTATGCAAAGTTAGGGGGAAAGCCCAGTGAATCAACTTTGCCTGCTTGTTATTTACACAATGTGTAAGTGATCTGTAAGGATGGGTTTCTCTGTAAGGAACGAAGGGGTTCCTATAAAACCCCTGTTTCAGTCTATCTCTGAAACCTCTACCACATGCTATAATTTTCCACAAGAAAAACGGGTTTCCTTCTCTGACCTTTATGTTCACATTTGTTCCCTTCCTTTGTTTTGAAAATTATGATTCATATCAGAGAAGTTCCCTTACACACAAAGTAGGTCTTTAAGAGTGAAATGTTAAAACAATTCAAATGTTCCATGAAATGTCAGTTCTGTAAAGGTAGCAGGATTCCAGAAAAAGGAATCAGAATTAAAATTAGGTCCTTTTGACAAATCTTTCCTGGGTCTCTGTATACGAGTGTGTTTAGGGCTCAACAGACTGTGACATAGAGAATAAAGACACTAGCATCTGTCCACGGGAAATGGTACAGACTTATCAAGGAATTCATTTTGAATTTTAAATCCAGTGCTCACAGAACTAAACACAAATTAATTTCCCCAAAATAGATCACTTAAAGGTCAGTTCACATATTTAGTTCCCTTTGCATTGCTGAGAAGATAGAAATGAATGAATGCCTGTAGGTTGGTAGAAGTGACCCCTGGCTTTCGACCAAATGACTTCCTGCAGAGCCCTATAGGACACATCACAGCTCCTCTGCCCTCAGACTGGCACAGGCTGCAGCCTCCGTCTGTCCAGACACAAGTATTTCAGGTGGATAAAGCGGCAGGAAAGAAGAAATGAAGGAGAGCTCTTTATCAGGCACAAAGAAATCAGCAGAAATACGGCACAGTCCAAGGGTATGCTGTGTATGTGGTGAAACGTGAAGTGATTCACAAAGATGAATAAAGTGGGAAGCCCTCCATGACCCTCTACTGCTCTTTACACTTCCCTAGGCGGGGTAAGGATGAGCTCCAAGTGCTTGGAATTAAGACAGCCCCTCCTCTAGCTGCGGTTAAATGGGAGCCCTATGCACTCAGTAAGACTACCTGCCAAACACAAGCCTATTTAGAGACACAGAACCTTGGGTGCTGCAATGTCCACGATGCCTGCCTCCCATCCCATTTCCTATACTCATAGCCTTGGGAAAATCAGGACGAATTTTGTCACAGCTTTCATCCCTGTTAACAACCCACACAATGAGAAGCCCATGGCTTTCTCATTCTTCCACCTTTTATGGCCATATGGCTTCTTTCCTTCCTTTTCTTGACCCTGTCTTCTAGCCCTTCCTGGAGCCTGAAGCCCTTTTCCTATGCTCTCTGGAACTCACAGGCAGCCAGAAGCAGAACCCCCTATACCTTTGACCTTATCTCTGATTGCTCTCTCCATATTCCTTCGCTAACTTACCCTGGTGGTTCTCTAAGATACCACCTCTCATCTCCCCAGGCCTCTCAAGAGGGGGCTGTTTTTCCCCCCCATTCCTTGAACCAGAGTTCACAGGTAGGGAGGGTGCCCCTATTGCTTCGTTTTATCACATCCAGTCCATTGTCCCTCCTTTCCTCTTATGTAAAATTCTGAGCTTAGAATCACACAAAATCAGACTGTACCACCCATTCCCTCTCATTCTAGGAAGATCTGAGTTCCTGGCTCCCTGTCACTCTCCATCACTACTGTGGCCATCATTCTAGGTGAACCCAGTATCCACAGTGCATATAGAGATAATGCTTCCAATATTCTGGCTTCTCAGTCCTTGTCTTCCACCCTAATTCCAAGGTCACAAACCAGTTCTTAACTAGAGTCCCTCCATGTTACTCACCATCTTCAATGTGAGAAACTTCAGTGACCCCAGTGAGACCTGCCAGTCATTGATCCCACCCACTTTTCACTTTTTCTCAACTTCCTCATTGGCCTCACCTCCTTCTTAACCAACTTAAATTCCACGTTCAAGTGTCATAAGCATTTCCTTTCCCGCTCTCATGTGGACCTGCTCACTTGACAAAACCCCAACCTGGCTAACTTTTATCACTGAACTCATTCATATACGGGCCCAGAGAGGAAAAACACACTGAATGCTCTCATTCTAAATACGTGACCTCCAGTGAGTCCTTAGCATTCTCTGTGCAATGGCATAAGTCCTCAATAATGTTGTCTCCAATCTTTCTCCTTCCATTGTCTCTTGAACCCAAAGGGACTTGGTAAATCTTTGTAAAAACGAATTGACATTGAATAATGTCACCAATTAGACCGAAACAAACAATTCTGTGAAAATAAATTTTATATGAGATTTACTTCAAATTTCTAAGGTGGTACATATGTCCTGAGTTAGAATATGTTTCTAAATACTCCTCTTAGCCCTAGCAGGCTTGGCTCAGTGGATAGAGCATTGGCCTATGGACTGAAGGGTCCCAGGTTCAACTGTAGTCAAGCGCATATGCCCGGGTTGCGGGCTCAATCCCAAGTAGGGGGCGTGCAGGATCAAATATTTTCTTGTCATTGATGTTTCTATGTCTCTCTCCCTCTCCCTTCCTCTCTGAAATCAATAAAAATATCTGTTTTTAAAAAACAAAACAAAAAATACTCCTCTTAGCTCAAATTCTTACAAAACTAAAGAGAATGGATGACAAGGTTACATTAAAGATTTAAGTTCACTAACCAACCTCCTTTAAAACCTACCCTGAGATTCTTTATGCCCACAGGCTCCTACCCTTCTGGCCTAAAGGAATGTCCATTAGCTGCAGACTAATGTTTTGATTCTCTAAACCTATGGAAAATTAAGTCCATTTTGAATAGTAATGGAGAATAAAATTCTCAAAAACTCTAAAAAGGTTTGGTGTGCATCGGGTTATGATTTTCCAATGCCAAAAATAATATAATGATGCTAGAGGAAAACAGTCACATCAGAAAAAGAAAAACTAGATTAAGGAGTGAGTAAGCACTCATTTTATTTTTAAAGCTAATTATGACCTTTTCTTCTGGAATTTGCATTCTCTGACTTTCCAGCACTGTCCACGCTACCAGATTTAAATTGCAGGTGTTTAGGATACCTAGGATACCTAATGAATTTGCCAATGAAATAGATTGCTAGCTCCTTTTTAAAATAGTCCCCAAAATTGTAGCAACACTCAGTTAAATGGTCTGGAAGTCCATAAATTGTGCCAAGATAACTCCCTTCAATGAGAAGCACTCATTGTTTTTCCTTTCATATTTGGGTAAGCACTCAAGATAAAACAATACATTTGAATACACAAGTTAGCACAAAAGCTCCCTTAGGCAAGTACTTACATAGACCACGCCACAGAACTGTACGCCTACTTGATACCACATTGCCTTGAAATTATTCTAGGCTTTTAAGCTCCTAGGTACCAAAAACACTCCTCTGCAGTCCTATCACCTAGTGTCATAGTGTACATACAGTTGAATTTTAATAGGAGTTCTACAAAAACAATGTCTAGTCCTTTCCACCCATTTAATGTGCTGTCTTATTTAGCTGATTCTACAAATACTTGATCAGTAGAGCCAACCATGTTTTAAATAGTTATGATTTTAAAGAATGAGACATGCTCATGGTACAAATGTGAAACTATTTTCTATATTTGTTCCTCTGCAAACTAACGTAGAATGAAAAAGTGTTTCCATCTCATAGGACTATCAGTACAAGCATGATGCAGAACACCCTCTGTACCTACAGGGTAAGATGGCTCCTTCTAGTATGTCCCTTCTTGAGGACACTCCATCCCCACTGCCTTGCTCCTCTTCCCATGCAGATTACATGAGTCATTTGTGAGTAAACATGTGAAGGGGAGCTCTCTTCACTTTCTGCGAGTTGGCATCTCTGGCTGAACCCACATATGTAAAGAGGTTTGAAGAATAAGAAGAAAATAGCAAAAAGATTCCTTTTCATTCTCTACCCTTGAGGCTCATCTCAGAGACTCTCTTAAGTTAATTCTGAAATTAAATTTTTTTAATAAAGTTCTTACTTCCTTATCATTTGTCTTTTGGCCATTCTCAATTTCTATAAATCCTGAATCTTTAATTTTTACCTTCTTATAGGACAGAGTTTAAAATAAAACCCTAATGAACTAGGGGGAATTAAATAAAACTTATGAAGGACATAAACTATCACAGAATTGAGAGAAGCAAATAGAAAGGGAATCAGTAACTACTCTAGAAAGAGGTAAGGTACTAAAACATTGTATACTGCTTCATAAGTAACAAGGAAGGAAAACATACATAAGATTTTCTCATTATAAAAATATAAGTAGAAAGTATATTATAAAAATGTAACCTATTCAATAGCTAAACCATATGACCCAATGAAATGCAGGAGATCAAAGTATTCTTAACAATGAGTATTTTTACAGTTTTCTCACAAAATTTGGAGGAATGAACCCAGGGCAAGGTAGAAATTTGGATTACAGGCCAAGCTACACATGAGCTACAGACTGGCCTTGGGCAAGTCTCTTCCCTTCTCTGGTTGATAATCCTCAGCTTAAGCATCACAAGAGCCTCCTTGGACACTATGGCAGCTCCCCATGATGGGTGTCTGTAGCTCTAGGTACTTACAGCTCTCATAAGATTTTAATTACTTGTTCAATGTCTATCCTCTCCATTTGATAATAAGCTCCATGTGTAGATTCACCTCAGCTCCCCTGCTCCTTACACAGTGCCTGGCACAAAATAGTGTGAGAGAGGGATGATGAATGATGAAATAATTGAATCAATAAATTGAGTTTTTAAAATATGATAAACCAGCTGAACTTTAGGGTGTGCTTAGATGCTACTGTATTAAGATCATTTCTTCCTATTGAATTCTATAAATGCTGGGGTTTAATTAGGTTAAAACATTTATGGATCACCTAAATTGAATGGAATCACATGCATGGTCTACAGGGAGAAAAAGGATGGCCAAGGATACATGAGAATTAGGTCTTGTCCCTGCCCTTCAAAGAAATGGGTCTGGGTAGGGGAAAAAAATTGCATTAAACAACTAGGACAACTTTAATGAAAGCAACAACTTCACAAGTGTGATGGAGAATCTAAGTTACAGAGTGAGCAATCTCAGTAAGAGGACTTGGAAGATTCTCACTTCTGAGAGAATACTACACAGAGAGGCGTACTGACTCCTCTGCAGCCACACAGCCAATGTAAGTGAGACCTGATGTCTTTTAAAGAACCTAAGTCCCTTCCATCTCCTGGTAGTGAAGGGAAAACTCAAAAGTGGAACTCATGCTCCTGAGACTGCAGGCTCTTCCCAGTGTTAACTGCAGAGGAAAAAGTAAGATTTAGCTCAACAGATAAAGTCAGATATGGCCAAATCAATCCCACTGCAGACTGCTTTGGAGGCACGACGAATTTGAACCCATCCAGAAAAATAAACACTACTCTGGGAGAAGCAAGTAAGTAGTTACTGAATAAAAATGTAAGAATGGTAAGCAAGTGATGGTAAGGGGAATGAGTAAGACAGGCCACAAAGAGAAACCATTGATGCAATGAAATCTTCATATTCTGAGCTCCTACCATGGGCCTCCCACAGTACGGGCAATGCAAAGATTGCAAGAGAAGCTCATGGTATGGTCCACAGTCTTAGAGGCCTCATTGTCTAATTGTGGAGATAAATAAGTAATTGAGGGGGGAAATTCCAATAGTAACAAAGTCTCCCAGTCCCCAAATGTGGCCTCAAACTATACACCCAGAGAAGCAAAGCTAGGTAAACAGGGAGGCCTGGAGCAGAACTGTGAAATAGGTCTTTGCTCTTGATACCTCTGGGCCTCTTCTTGTTGCCACTCTCACCCCTCGGGAGCATTCCTCTCCTACCTTTTCCACTCTGATGAAGAGGGCTAGTGGACATGAGAGTAGCCACACTTAGCACCCTGCCCTTTAGCCAAAAAAAGACAGGAAGAGAACTCCAGACAGACAAGATGTGGCAGAGAGAACATATCTGGCTGCAGCAGAATTCTGAGGGCTGAGCAGGTGAGGTCTGAAGAAGGCAGATGTGAGTCCTTTTTCCTTCCCCAGGAGCAAACCCGCAGGGGGGCTGCCAATCCTTCCCAGACAGGGCCCAATCCCCACAGCTTCTCTTCCTAAAATCTGAAGAAACAGGGGAGAGCTTCCAGGGCAGGAAATCGAGGATTTTTTAAAAACTAGAGGCCTGGCGCATGAAACTCATCCTGGGGGGTCCCCTCAGCCTGGCCTGCACCCTCTCACAGACTGGGAGCCTTCGGGGGATGTCCGAAGCCAGCAGTCGGACATCCCCCTCGCAGTCCGGGACCCCTTGCTCCTTACCACCTGCCTGCTTGCTGCTCCTTATTGCTCAGCTCACTGCCCCTTAGCGCTGCCACAGAGGCAGGAGAGGCTCCTGTCACTGCTGCTATGCTCACCAGCCAGGCTTCTGGCTGAGTGGCACTCCCCCTATGGGAGCATACTGACCACTAGGGGGCACCTCCGGCGTTGAGCGTCTGCCCTCTGGTGGTCAGTGCGCATCATAGCGACCGGTTGTTCTGGTCGTTCTGCCATAATGGTTGCTTAGGCTTTTATTATATAGATGAAGATGCTATAGGATATCCGACCTAATTGAAGTCAACAAAGCAATCACTTCCATTTTTTTTTCTTTTCCTGGTGACTATAGTAAAACAAACAAACAAAAAAACAAAACAAAACAAAAAAACCCTCAAAATTAATAGTTGTGTTGTTGTTTTTTTTAATCCAACTTGACCAGGGGCTGTATTTCTTGCTTCTTCCAACTCTGAGTAATTCTGTGAGAAAGGAGATATGGCTGAGGCCCTGGTGTTTCCTCTTCAGAAGGACTAACAAGAAACTCAGTGCACTGTAGTGTCACAGTTCACCGTCACGGCCCTCCCTTTTTCCAACTGAAAATATACTCAGACACGGCACTCCCTCCATCAGAGCTCACAGAGGGAAAAGCGGAGAGGCTCCTGCTGCCTACCATAACATCTCTCCATCCAAAGACGTTATACTAAATAATCTTTCTGATTATGAGCAAAGAAAAATCTAAATCTATCTTAATTCTCCAAAAGAGGAATCTGGGAAGAACAAAATGCTTTTATGGATCCTTTTGTACCACGAATACTCTCATGTCTTTGTATATATTTCCCTCAAAAGCCACAGGTAAAAAGAGAGGAACCACAAAATTTGGACAACTGGTAAGGGTACGATTAGCAATATACATGAATAACCCAAAAATGCAGAAAGAATCCAAACAGTTGTTCTTATGTCTCTCACCAATAAATTCATGAGCAAATAGAGAGACAAAATTAATTCATTGAGAACCATACATAATAGGAAATTACACCCATGTTAAAAACTAAAAAACAAACATCAAACTAGAAAAGCAATACAAGCATTTAAGTTATTCTTTCCTTGAGTGGAAAAAAATTTAAAAGCCATATTTTGTGCATGAGACAATAAAGAAAATGGAGAAAAGGCAGAAAGAGTGAGAAGGGGCAGGAGGGGTTAAGTTTTAAGAAACAAAAATTTATAGACTAACATATGTCTTAAATCATTCAAGCAAGGGGCAGGAAACCATGATTTAAACAGAATGAACACAAGAAGCACTGATACACTCTCAGCTACGCAGCCAGAGAGGGGCAGGGCTGCCAGGAGAGCGTCCCATTGTTTGAGAACACTGGCAGGTTCACTCATGCTAAACACATTATAATTGAGAATCAATATGGGGCAGAGTCTGACTCAAAAGAGTTTGCCCAAGAAATCCTGTTAATGCCATGTTGCATTTTATTGAAGAATATTTGGAATAAAAAGCCTGCTCATTGGGCCTTGGAAAACTTTGTTATAGAGAAGTATACCTTATAATGACAGCTATAATCATAGCATTCAATTTCCATGATAAACCTCACTTTACATGAGAGAAAAAAATGCCAAGAGAAGGAATTGATGCCCAGGGTTGTATAGAGTGGCCTTGAAATTGCTGTCAGTGTCTGCTGTGGGCAGATATACCAGGACACCATGAGTCTCCGTGAATATAAGTTTCACAATCACAGGTGTTTACTTATAAGATTAGTGGTGTTAGGTTCTTATCAAAGAAAGATATGATTAGAGAAGATATGAAGCAGCAGGCAGGGGATGGTGAATCAAGAACTGTGATGCAGACCAGCTCTGCAATTCTGATGTCGATCACTGCATCAGCAAGAATGTGTGATGAGCCTGCACGCAGAGCTCTGGGCTAGACAGACAGAAAAGTGGGCATGGGTGGGAAAGCACCCCAGTGTCATGTTCATAAGTGGGTATTATGAATCCCATTGAGGCTTAGAGAAATTAAATATTTACCCAAAGTCACATTTCTAAACATTGATAGAGATAGGATGAAGTACAGACCTTGCTGGTAGGTCAACGGTCTATCAATGCTACCCAAGCAGATGGTCACTGAAAAGAGAAAAAGGGGCATTCTATACAGAGAGGAGAGAATGGCACCAAGGACCAGTTTTGAGTAGGGATGAGCTCGTGCATAGAAAGTCAGAAAGGAGGTTGGAGTCAGACTGTAGACACCCTTTATGCCTAGTTAAAAAACACCTTGTCCTGCAGTCAGCTGGGAACGACAGAAGTTTGGAAACAAGGCAAAGATGTAAGGAAGGGGGCAAAGGATCTAAGCAAGGTAACAGGGTTAATAGACAGAGGGGAAATATGGAAAGGCATTTGGAAAAATGCCAGAAAAACAAAAAGTTAAAGTCAAGTACTGTTCTAACATAGGATTTTGGTCTCAGAGTAAAAGTATTATTTTCTAGGTTGGGGGTCTCTAAATAATGCCCTATTGCTTAATGCTTGATAAATATTTTACTAATGCCAATGACAACTTATAAATTCAGATGTGATCCAATACATTCTTTCCAAGAGACAACTTTTGACAGCTAAGAGAAGCAGATGCCTAGCTGCCCTCCTCCTTGTCCATGAAGCCTCCTTTAAGGGGTTGTGCTAAGGAATGGTCACATTTGAGGATATTACATCAGCCACAGCTTCATTTCTTGGAAAGGTGAAAGTCAAGATTCAATGATGGGCTTGGGAAGGAAAGGGCTGGGAAGGACTGATCACCCCTTCCCTGTGGCTCAGGGGAGAGACGGAGCAGTTCACCATGGCTGGAGGTTTCAGCCCTGCCCTCAAGCATCTGTGTCCACAATCCTTGTCCCCTGTCTGTACCCCCCCACCCCCTCACCCCACCCCCGCCACCCTGCATTTATTCCCC